>NW_027159062.1:29171-31363 GCF_002600585.1 Cystoisospora suis
GATAGACAGATAGATAGATAGGCTTGTGTCTTTGTACACCCCCCGCAAAGGTTGAAGGAGACACGGGTGGATAAGCGCTCATTCACTCCATGCATCGGAGAGAGTCAATGATCCTAATACTACTACGCCTACTTCTATACGATCCAATGGTATACGTATCGTGAGGAGAAGAAGCAAGAGAATTCTCATGCCTGCTGTCTTTCTACTGCTGAAGATAGACAGCAGGAATAATGAATACACCGAGAGCAACATCGATAGGAAAGAAGAAGAATCGATTCAAGATCTCTCCTCTTGTTCGTTGACCACTTGCATGTGACACGGAGATGGAGCACACATCAATGAAAAGACGACGACAACCCATGAAGAAATGAAGCTTCTTCGTCTGGTAAAATATCGAAGGAGAAAAACGACGAGAGAACTCAAGAAGGAAGGTATGAAGAGGGTCTCACGAGAAAGACAGCGAAAAGAATCATCTCGATCTTTCTCTTATCTACATAGGGAAGGTGTACGATAAGAGAGAAAAAGAAAGATAAGGAGGAGTATCCAGCAAGAAGGAAGATGGTATGAAGTTGTTCTCCTGCTTCTCTACAGACAGGCAAACACTTCTAAGGGAAGTCCTGCCGATCAGAAAGATGCTTGACCGCAAAAATGCAAGAGACGAATCTCTCTGAGAAAATTCTCCTTCATGCCTATCACTGCTCCCACATCACCTCCATACACTCTTCTCTTTCTTTCCTTCTTCTTTCTCCCCGCTGTCGTCTTTCTCTCTTTTCTTCTCTCTCATCTTCTCTTGTCTTAACTCTATCAAACGAACACCAGAGTCTCCCTTGTTCTTTCTTCCCATCCAAACCTCCTCTTCCCCCCTCTTGGCTTCTTAACACGCATCTATCTCTCTTCTACTTCCCCCACACGCAAAGAAAATAGCCAGCATAAGAATTCTTCTCCATTCTCATCCAATTCTCGTAGATCCTATCTGACTTAACATGAGAGAAACAGTTCGCGGACTTACAGGAACATCGGGAGAAGCTTCAGAGGCTGTTGAAAGGCGATCCGTCCCACCCTCTCCTATTACCATCTTTGTAGATCTCACATTCTTCGTACTTCTTGAAGTTCTTCTACTACTACTACTATGACTAGAAGTAGTCTCACCATTCATCACATGTTCATCAGATATCTGCTGCTCCTGGGAAGGGAGGGAATTTCTCTCCTGACGATTTCGCACAGGCGGAGAGCTTACAGGTGCTTTCGAGAGAGAGGGAAGAGCCAACTTCTTTACTGGGGGGGGACGGGGCTTGGCCTTTACGATATGAATCTGATGTGTCTGTGGATCGAGAATGCGACGGGTCTCGAATCTCTCATCTCTTTCTACTCGCAACACACCCACGCCCTCTTCACTGGAGGTTCTCTTGGGGAAAAAGTCATCTGGGTCAACGGAAGTCTGAAGAAGAAAAAGACAGAAAGAAAAAGAGCGAAGAAAGAAAAGAAATGAAACTTGGGGGGGGAGGGATACCAACCAAGAAACACAGAGAGAAAGAGACGTAAAAAGAAGAAAAATAATACCCACCCAGGACTCACCTACCTGTCTATCTATTTCTCTTTAATCTATCTCTCTAACTACTTCAATCTGTGTATCTCTCGTTAATCTGTCTAGCTCTCATAGTTGTCTCCGGNNATCTGTCTAGCTCTCTATCTGTGCGTTGTAAGTCACAAGATGAAGCAACTAAGGTGTTGTGTAGACACCCAAGTGTACATACACCACACGCTCCTGCTTGGTTCGGCTAGGCAACCTGTGAATGACAGCCATAAATAACTATCTATCGATAGAATGGACAGATGGACTTCCCTATTTTCGCAGTCTTCGAACGATCTCACATACCTACCTTCATTGATAGAGCTCTACTATCCGTCCTGGTATCATACTACCTACACATCTTCCCTCCTTCTACTTTACACGAGAACAGCCCCTTGGAGAGGAGCCAAGGAGATACTCTTGTCTTTATCGATCCTTTGGGTCCCACACCCCATACTCCTACCTTCACTACCGCCGCTTAATGGTCAAGGTGGTGTCTATACACCCGAGAACAGATGCGTCGCGTGTGTGTCATTCACTCTTGTTCGATGAGAGACAGTCCACAGAACACCATCTACAAAGAAGGAGATGTCTCAATGATGAAAAGAGACACACCATCTTC
>NW_027159062.1:31420-31788 GCF_002600585.1 Cystoisospora suis
CTCCTCCTCCTCCTCCTCTTCGTGTGTTGAATCGAGAGAATCTTGTGTGGTACTTGTCGACGTTGTTGTTTCATGACTTCGAGGAACATAGACAAACTTGGGAAGAGTAGAAGCGGGGGGAATTTTGATAAGCATTGAAGGGTCTGGCATCCTCGGATAGGGGCCTCTCTCAGCCGCTCGGCTTTTACGAGACTCTGGACTTCTCACACTTGCGGCTAGGGCTGCATGCACATGAGAAAACGTTCTAGTCCTCACTGTCTGCACTTCATGCTCGGTTGTCGAGACTTGAGAGGTTTGAGGCAGTTTCAATGGCTGGGCTCTTCTCTTCGATTCTTGGCGAAAAAGAGAAAGACGGCGATCGTCTTGTT
>NW_027159062.1:31930-32381 GCF_002600585.1 Cystoisospora suis
GAAGAGAGGATACACAAAAGGTATATCTCAGAATGTACGTATGGCTGAATAGAGGTGGATGGATGTGGGTATGTACAGATAGGTGTTTAGTGAGTATATATGTAGAGAAATAGAGAGACCCTGTAAGATTCATTTGGCTTTCATCTTGTACATGAGACGTTGACAATTCCCTTTGGTGGAATATGAGCCTACATCGAAATCGATCATCACCCTGAGGTGTAGAATTCCATCCGCCCCACAGCCAAGCTGTAGAAGATCCATCCATCTATCTACTGACGGGGGGAAAGGTCTACCTATACACATCGATGATACCTCGTATGTATGCGTTGCATGCAGGGACGTCTCATACCGATCAGAGATCAAAAGAAAGCTCTATGGTCCATTCTACTCAGTTCTAAACCTGACCCGGATATGAATGAATACACTTGTAGAGTGCTGCAGCCTATATAGA
>NW_027159062.1:32635-32838 GCF_002600585.1 Cystoisospora suis
ATAGATTAGAGATAGAAAGATAATTGATCTTGGAGGTGTATGTTTCTTCTTGAGTCCCTGAGGTTTGTGAGGGCTTGTGACGTATAAGTCTTTTACCTTGTGGATCTCTTCTGTTGTGCAGGTAGGAATTGTTTGGGTTTGGTCTGTAGTATTTGATGAGTGGTCTCTCTCTTCTGTATGAGTTTTCTTTCTTCTTCTTCTTC
>NW_027159062.1:32923-33112 GCF_002600585.1 Cystoisospora suis
ATCATCGACATATCGACTTTCTCTTCCTCTAGAAGCAAGGACTTCTGTATCTTCATATGCCCATGCAGTATTTTCTACTGTGATAAGGCGATTAGGATCTTGAGACCCCTGACTGCCGCCAAGACTAGCTCTGTGAATGCCTGGCTGGAGACCTCTACCATATTCAATCTTTCTCGTCTTTTCTTCTTC
>NW_027159062.1:33280-34207 GCF_002600585.1 Cystoisospora suis
TCTCTTTCCTCTTCTTCTTCGTCACCCCCCGGGGGGGGTGTATCTTCGAGTTGATAGGAGGCATCTCGAGATTCGAAGGGACTCCGTAGGTGCTGTGGATCGACAGCGCTCAATCTGTGTAGATTTCTTATAGCTGTATCTCTATCATATTCACGATCTGCTTCTTGATAAGACCTTGAAGACAACAGCATCTCTGAAGTCACTACTCTCCCTAATCCTTCGCCCGGCGTTACTAGCAAGGTCCCTCGAGGTGTATTCTGTACAAGTGTCGCAATGTGTGAAGAGCAGCCGCTGTCATCTCTTTTCTCTCCCTCTTGCATCTCTTCTTCTTCTTGCGGTGTCATGACACCCCCCCCTGGTGCATGCGTGCGAAAAGGACCATCTGGATCATGACTCTGACTACTCATACGTCCTGTTAACTTGGCCTTGCCTCCGACGATGTTCTTCTCGCCTCCTCTATCTTCTCCAAGACCAGACGCAAGTAGCAGCTTAGTTAGCTTATTGCGGAGACCACCTCTCCATGTCTCTCGGGGCTCGACTCCCGTCGAGGATGGAGAGGGAGGTTGGACCAAGGGCGCAGAAGCATCGCCATCATCCGCAGAAGGCTCTGATGCTTTGGACTTCTCGGCTTGGGAGGTAATGATCGCAGCGTCCCTTTCACGTGCTGTATCCTGATTAAACAGATGGGAGAATGAGAACTCGAGATGGAAGTAAGACGCAAGAAAAGGGACATTTCAAATCGAAAGGAGAGAAGATCATAAGACAATAGATCGAAAACAAGAGAGAGCTGTATGAAGGCCTATCTTGTTGAAGATGAAAAGACTTACGTAAAGCACGTATAAGGAGCTCCACCCTTACTCACGCGGAGACACGGAACGCAGCACATACCACATATGAAGCACGGGGCATAGATAGATCAAAGATAGA
>NW_027159062.1:34215-34552 GCF_002600585.1 Cystoisospora suis
TAAAGAGAAATCGAGAGAAGTGTGAAGACTTGGACCTTCTGTTTATTTTCGTGACTTCTGTCCAAGCATAGTTGCTATAGAGGGGAATGCCTCCTTCATATATAAAACTAAGGGCAGAGGAAGTGTATCTAATGATGAGGGAGATCTCAACCAGAGCCGGGCCCATATCAGCAGTTCACCTATTGTTGCTTTCTTCTATCCTTCCGTTCTCTCAGGCCCCCCCCCTTCCCTCCCTTTCATACCTCTTCTTCTCTCGCTGTCGATCCTTCTCCAGGAGTCGGAGCGACCATCCTATGCACAGGGGTCGTTGCCATCATGATGGATAGTGGATCGCCTC
>NW_027159063.1:0-12056 GCF_002600585.1 Cystoisospora suis
CCTGCGACGATGAACACTACCAGCAAGACAAGAAAAACGAAAGGAAAGCCCGCAAGCTCGGCTCCTGAAGGACAGACGGACAACGGACACGGCAGGAGACATCGAGTTCCGCTGTACGTACAGCAAAAGCCCGTTCGCCCGCTGTACGTGCTGGTGGACCAACCCCCGCAGTTGAGAGAGCGGAGCGCACCAGGTCTTCTCTATCTTTTCGACGGCCATTTTGAGAACCAGTGAGAGAAGGTGAAAAAGTATTCAGTCGCTTTTGCTGCAGGCCCTCTAAAAGCTTATCATTAGGTGAGGCGATGCTATGCCCTCAAAGAGGACCGAGAACGGCGAATTTGACCGGGCGGACCATCAGAAACCTGGGTCGACGCTGAAGATCTCGATTGGTCGCCGTTAAGGCATCGAAAGAGAACAACGGGTCCGGGGCATCTTCATTCACCTCCGTTGCTACTGGGGCTCTTCCCCCCCTTCAGGTTGTAAGCTCTTGCGATTCTAGCTCCAGAGCGTCACTCGTCTCCGTCGTCCCCGGAGAGAACTGGGAGCGCGCGCATTCACGGGACATAGAAAGAGTCCTCCCGTACTTTCAGCTGTGGCGCTCTACCGCTCGCTCCCTGTTGGTGCGACCGTGTGATGACCCAGAGGATCTCTCCTCCGGGAGATACAGAAGACAAGACCGGAGCGTTCGCCCCGTCCGGAAAGTTTCAGAATGCCCGTTGCAGCTTAGCGAACAAAGACAATCCAGGGTTTTGTCACCGAGAGGAAAGGAGGAGCCCCTGAGTTTCGTGCTTGTCTTCCAATCAGATGGAATCGACACGGGACAGCCGCCCGCCGGCTATGATGCTTGGTTGTCGAGAGCACAAATTGTCAAGTTCGTCCGCCGTTTCAAAACACATCTGAGGAAGGTTGCAAAAGTGGAAATTGTCACTGCAGAGGGAAATCACAGTTACTCCGCAGTTCCTACCAGTCGATACAGCGGCAGCCGTCCCTGACCGTTCACGGCAACACACCGATACAGAAGCGACAGCCAACGGGAGAACAGCCCTCGGGAGCAAGACAAGGGACCGTGTGTGGAGGCAAAACTGCTGAAGAAATATAGCTGCGCAGGAGACTTCGGACTAGTCTCTTTGAGGTTTCTACATCCCTCTTGTTCTCCGTGTCAGTCGTGGTGTCACCTGGTTTGGAACGTGCTAGATGGGTCTCTCAATCTTGCGGTGTCTCTCCCCGGCACTGTCGACTAACTCCCTCGAGAGAATTCCCGCGCGCGGAGGCTTCGGAGAACGGTCCATCTTATAGCTCAGAGTGTCGGGACGTGAGCAAAGTCCAGTGCAATTAAATGCCCCGTGATTCTTTTGAGAACTAACTGAAGTATCAACGTTGCTGCTAAAGTCATCACACGACTGGAGATATCACCGTGAAGCACTACGTACGGGGCATCACCCGGCAGTTCTCTACTGTCAGCTGTCGAGTAAGAACCCAGGCAGCCGTTTTCTTGGGGCAGAAAAGGAGACACAGTCAGCCCGTCCGGCATGTTTGGGGCAAGTCGAAGTTTTGGCAGAAAGAGAGAAAGCAGTTGTCTGGCGCTCTCATTTCGCCTCGCGTTCTTTCCTAATAGGCACTCTGGGGCGCAGAGACGGACAGCGAATGCGGGTCCGTCGCTGCGCAGGCCAAACGTATCGACCGATGGGATAACTTTTTGCGCCGGAGTCTACCACCGAGGACAAGTACTGAGTGCCAGCCCCTCTACGCCCCTACAATAGATATCTCATTCTATACACACTGACGCGCGACACACGGCTGCTCCCTCGCTCGGCAAACCCCCTTGTCACTCCGGAGGCAAATACAGTCGCAAGAGTACGTCTTGATGCAGCCGGACGCTTGATTCCAGGCTGCCACCTCTCTGGGACTCTTTTCGGGACCGGTGCCAAGAAACCAGAGTGACAGGCCGGAGTTTGGAAGTCAATTTTGACACCAAAGTCTCATTTGTTTCGGCTCGGCAGCAGTTTTGTTGCCGTTCCCTTCCTTACCCAGTCCCGGCGATGTGGCTGCGGACGTTAGATTCGCCACGTTCATTACGTGGCGTAACCCCAACAGGTCGGTGGTGCGAGTGAAGACAAGTGCCAAGAGCAGATCCTGCAGCCGGACAACCAGTACAGTCGGCGACGCGCTGAAATCTGTAGGCGTATCAAGGACCTGTGAGTTTGCTGGGCGGCCACCAGATGCGGCAACGTCGGTCACGCCGAGTATCACTGGCTGTGTGCCGGGAACCGAGTAGTTCAGCTGCAGCCAGGCCCGCAAGAGGAGCATCGTATGGAGAAGCATAACGAGGTTTTGCGCCAGTGAAACTCTGATCTGTCAACCGGGTAACCTGTTAGTTGCCGCCCGGGGGAGGTCCGAGCGTCTTCCTTGCGATGGGGTTCGGAGTCCGTGACAGGGCTTCACAGCCGGCGATGAGAGAGCCCACCCTGTCAGCTGCAGGGCAAGTATGGGGCAAGACACGACCGGAAGGGAGACCAAGCAGAACTGAAGATCCAATGCTTTCGCGGCCTGCACTTTTTCGCCGAGGTTGCACTGGCGGCGGGCGTTCTGTCCGTTTGTCAGGACGAGCCGCACCTCAACCACACAAACACTTGGCAGGAGAGACCCTTGTATCGGAATACTGCGAAGTGGGTATTTGCGAGTCTCAAGCACCTAGGCGGTGCTCGCGAACGAGTCTCGTGTGTTGTCTCTCAGGGGGCCAGGGGGAGACCCCGTTGCCGCCTCAATAGTCAGCCAAACGAGTGTCGCCGGTGCGCGGTGCGACCAGCAGTGAATGCTACGAGCGTCAGAGAAGCCCAAGATGCAGAGTGCGGCAACCACCGACTGGGCTGTGGCCCGAGCTCCCGTAGTAACTGTAGGCGTAACGAGAGACATAGTGTGACGCTTGTTAGCCTCAGCAGGGGGGACGCACAATTCTCGTTCTGGTTGTCGAGTCCAGCGCACAGGACAGCTGACTTCATTACAGGACTCAATCGCCGTGAGCACGCAGAAGCTGTAGCCGGCCACGGTAACTGTTGTGCTTGAGTAGCGGCTCCTTTTCCTTTTGTACTCACGGTATGTAACATAGATGACATACTCGGCTGCCCGTTATTACTGTGCTTAGACGCTCACACTTGAGCCATGGTACAGGAGGGGCTGTCAGTCGGTTCTACATCCAGCCGTGTTACAATGTGCCGGCGGTAACACGGATAGCACCAAGGGCGACCGCCCGGCGGCGTGCGGAGGTAATGATGCTCAACTAGAGGCTTGGCTTCGTAGAAAAGGGACCTGAGCCAGCACAGGACACATTTGTACCAGTCGTGGGATCTGTTGAACCAAGCTGGTGGTAGCTGTTTCCAGCACCCTAGAACAGTTCAGTGAAACGAGACTCATGGCCTTAGAGATCCACGTCTCGAGAAAAGAGTGATAGGTGCGCCCGGCTGGCGACCCCCCCCAACGCACACCGACGAATGAGCCGAACTTGGCGTGCTTGTAGGAGCGGCGGACACAGAGCGGTCACACAACTTCTTCGTTTCCCTCCATTCTCCTTAGCCTGAACGAGTCCGTGTGCGGCTGGTGTAACTCACAGCCGGCAGGACTAAGTGCGGGAAGAACTGGTTAGCCGGGAGGGGAAGCAGCGTCAGTAATACTTCCAGCAAGGATGTGTGTCGCCGCCATGAAGAGTACACAGTCAACAGAAAGCGCGAATTTATCAAGAAGGTTAGTGAATGAAAAAGGCTCTCTGATTCAAATCAACTTAAAAGGTCGTCATCCACTCCGCATACGTACTAAAACTAGTACGATGACGCCTAGTGAAACTTTACCTATATCGTCTTCACCGTCGTCGTCCTCTTCATAATTGTGTTGTTCATAGGCACACAGGCTAACACTGGAGTTGGAAACCCATTTCTCGTCTATTATGACGTAGGCCTTAAAAAAGAAGAGAAAGTGGTGAGCTGACGAGGCATTATAGGACGGAAGACTGAACCCGGGAGACCACTTCCGAGTATACACGAAAAGAGAGCTTGTAAGCTGATACAAAAAGACGGGAGTTGGGTCCCGCAAAGGCGATCGATAGAAGGCTACATACATTATCCACCTGGAGTCTCATGGATCACGTCAGTCGCCCTGACTATGCAAGAGAGATATTCTTATGATCGAACACAGTATACACCACATCAGATCATCATACCAAGACTTTGACCTGTCTATGTATATGACCCGCACAGCTGACTCATCCACTCAGTTCGTACATACACATATAGAAAGACAAAGAAGAAAACATGAAGCGTACACGTATACACGTACTGCAAATTACGACATGTAACAGCATATACTGAGTACATATAAATATATATAGCGGTACGTGCGCATAGATATACACAGAGATCAATGTTTCCGATGTCTATTGCTTCAGCAGAACTCGACGAGTTCGGAGACGGGCCCTTTGAATTACAACAGATAATATCAAGAGAATCTTCCTTTTTTTTAAAAAAAGACCGGCATACCTTGTCTGTGTGTTCATCCACGGTCTTCTTTTCGATGTCTTTTCTTTCTACCTTTCCTTCGAACACCTGCCGCCCTCCAACATCGAATCACCGTTAACCCAGTCCTCATCATCTTTCTGGACCGAACGACGGAATTCCCCGTGTATACTCCTCTCCTTCCTGAGACCTTCTGTAAGCCTATCACCTCGAGATCCCCTTTTGCCTCCTCTCTCTCGTCTTCCTCTTACGCCGCCCGCGAGTTCTGTCTCCGATTGAACTGAGGGAGTTTCATCCCCTATATAAAAGGATGCTGGCGATGCCAAGCATCCATACACAGAAGCAGAAGACGAGACAAGGGGATGTTGTCCTGATGTGTCTTTTGTCGGGTGGTGCCCTTGAGACGTCATACTCCTTTTATCCCCCTCGACACCTGCATTCTGAGTTCCCACGGAAGTTCCTTTTTGTACTTCATCCCCCTTCTTATATTCTACTTCTTCGTGCCTCTTTGCTATGAGTGAGACTGTCCCCTCTTCACCTGCTTCTCTTGGGCTCCTTGTATTCTCTCCGCTGTGTGGAAGATACTCTACAGGGTCACCAGACGGTGAAGAAAATGACGGTTCTTCAGTGATCTTCTTAAAGTCCGTGACATCATGTCTCCTCGTTTTCCTTCGTAATTCAAGATCCATTTGGTTCTCAAGATCTTCTTGGAGACTTGTAACTAAATGCACTTGATTAATCGTCTCCTCCCACTCCTGGTCCTTCACCCAAGACATCGTCTCCTTCTGCTCTTCATTCTCCTTTTCTCCTTCTTCCGTGTGACTCTTTCCTATTGTCATCACGGCTTGTTGGTCACCTCCTTCACGGCACTCAGCTCTTTCCCTTTCTGTTCGTCGCGCTTCTCCTTCCCTTTTATCCGCCAGGGCTGACCCTGCTGCAGGTAAGAAAAGAGAGCTCTCATCAGAGGAAAGGCGAAGACTTTCCCTTGATTCACTGGGATCATCCTCTTTGTCAAGTCGTTTAGAAGGTATCGTCGCTTCATTAACATCATCCGCTTCGTGAAGCGAAGCAAGCGGAGCGTACTCCGAAAACGAAGTACAGGAGACACTCTTTTCTGGATGTCCATTCTCTTCTTCCTCCCTATCATGAGGAGAACGCGTAGGCCTGACGAGAGAAGTCTTCTCTTCGTTCTTCAACGATCCTTCCAACTTTTCTGTGGAGATGATTTCTTCTGAAGTTCCTGGTTCAGCATCACACTCATTCTCTTCTTGTTCTCCGTGTATCATGGACGGCGCCCGTACCCCGACCGCGTCGTCAGCACCACCTAAGGATCGACAATATGCAATAACTCTTCCAGATATCTCTCGGCTTGCTTGTTTCCGTAGTATCTCTGATGAGAAATAGTCCTTTCCTTCACAACCTCTTCTTTCTTCCTTCTGTTTTGCTCGTACCTCATCAATGACTTCTCCTACATATGGCTTGTCGTCTGTCCTTTGAGAAGAAGCGGAAAATGAAAGCGAAGACAACGATGAAAATGTGTCTAGAAGACAGTCTCTTTCTTCTCCTCCTCCTTCTCCCCCCACGTCGTCTTCACTTAGGTGACGTCCTTCTTGTACCGATGAAGACAGTGGTGAATCACTTGTTCTGCCTCTTTGAGACAAGTCCTCTCTCTTTGTCTCGGCGTGGTCACACCGAGAAGAAGGATTGATACTGGACGAAGACAAAGGTGTCGTTGAACGAAACACAGAAGCACTCCTGTCTTCAACAAGAGGGGAAGCTGAAGAAGAAAGGGAAGATGTTGAGAAATGACTTGGAGATCGGGATTGACTGGCTCGTCGTCGCCGTCTTCTTGCGAAGTCCGCTTTGGCTCTTTGTCCTAAAGCTTCGATGAAAGCTTCTTCACGGTTTCGATCTGTAAGAGATCGACTTCTCTGTCTCCCTAATTCTTTTATTCTGCTTCTTCTTCTTCTTGGTTCTTCTTTAGTTCTCTCAATACAGATCTCCTCCTCGACGTCTCCAGCTTCTTCCCTGTTACAGCTTATGTCCTCAAGAGTTTCACTTGATGTATGCTTCCCGTGTTTCTCTACGAGAGGTAAGGTATTAGCGTCCCTCTTCTCCCTTTCTTCTAGTTTCTCTTCAGTAGAAACGAAAGTCTCTTCTTTCGCATCCACCTCGCTAACTGCACTGTTGTTGTGTTTCTCTTCCTTTCGAGAAACAACAGTTGTACGTTCACCTGATGGTCTTTCCCTTTCTTCTTCTGGAATACCGTTCTTAGAAGAAGAGACCTTCTTATCATGAAAAGAAGTCTTGTCAAGAGACTCAAGAAATCTAGTCTCTTCCTCCTCATTGTTTTGAAGAGTCTCTTCTTCTTCCTCGCCGCTACTTCTGAGTTGGGAAATTTCGTCCAAAGGAATCACCACGTGTGCTGGAGCCTCACTCCGTAGACTGATGTCCTTGAAGGATGAACGGAAGGGAAGAAGAAGATCGCTACTGCGTTGTCTTACGAATGACAGAGTATCTCTTTCTTCTTTGTCAGAGCATATCTTTTTCTCTTTCTGAAGACCCTTAAGAAAAGCTAGAAAAGATGCATCGTCTTCACCTTGGTCTTCTTCCGTATTACGATCTCTTCTCTCTCCTTCCACACTAGATGTTTTTTGTCGTCTTTTCTCCTCTTCGATCTCAGTTAGGAAGGTCAAGACAACGTCGACAACGGAAGTTCCGTCCCTTTTCGTTAAAAAGCGAAGAAGCCTCTCCTTCGTCGCCTTCAAGAGATGCGAAGTTTTCTTATTATCTTCATCCTCTTCTGTCTTTTCTTCACTTGGTCCTCCTAGGAGAGACAACAGACTACTCTCTAGACTTTGCGTGTCTTCTGAAGATATAGAAGTTCCTGCACTATTGCAGTATTCACGGACCGATCTCATAAACTCGGATATACCTTCGCATGCTGTCTCGGCGACTTCTCGGTACGTCAAATTCGGAGACAAGCCGGGAAAGCACGGGGTACGAGGGGCAATATCATCAGACAAACTATGAGTCTCTTCTCTCTTAGATGGACAAGACAATGATGAAGATGATACAGGCGAAGTCTCTTTAAGCCTTATTGTACTAGGCGTCGTCTTAGTACATGTGCCAAGTGGATGATGATCCTGTAGATTGACCAGAGCTAAGCAGCCTTCTTCGTTCACTACACTTCTTGATATGTCTGCGCTTCCTGTTGACTGTGTACTTCCGTTCGTTGTTGCAGAAGAAGGGCTATCACCCTCCTCAGGAGAGCATCGATCTGAGGTTTGCTGATTCTCCGATGTCTTATCTTCACGTACAGCAAGAACAGGTAAAAGACTTACAGGACTCAGATGTCCTTCTCCCTCTTCTTCTCGACCCTCTTTTCTTGAGTCAAACTTTTCTTTGACCTCTTCTTCTCCCTCGTGATCAAATTCTGTGGAAACCTTTCTCAACGGAGGTTCCTTCTCTTCGTTTTCGCTTGTTTCTTCCTCAGTTATACACTTGCCTAGTGTGCTGGCTGGCAAGCTAGGATACTTTCTCTGACTTTCAACCACGCTCAAAGACACTCTGCGGAGAAGATCTTGTCCCCTCTCTCCACAAGGAGTCTCGTCAGGGACAGACAAGCCTGAAGTGTCAAGGGTATCTGCTCCTGTTGATCTTGCCTTTGGAGGTCCTGTGGACAAATTCTCCTGGCCAGCAGACGTTGTAATACCTCGGAATGGAAGAGAAGATGAAAAAGACGAAGAAGAGGATGCCGAATCACGAAGAGCTCCTGATATGATGATCTTCTGAGATCCCAGCCCGGTGAAAGGTGAAAATTCCGAAGAAGAAACAAAGAAAGACGAAGGAAGAGTCTTGTGATGGCTGCCTTGTGTGGCCCAGTACTGTGTCTGTTGACAGTCAAGAGGGACAGCGTATTCCACTGAACCTTCCGCTCCCTGAGCGTAAATAGGTAGGTAGACAGTTACAACAGACAGGAGAAGCAAGCAAAAAGAGAGATAGATGTTGAGGGAGAATGAAGACGTAGCATGAGACAGTCAACAGGAAACGCAGGTGCAGTCAATAGGACTGGACCAGATCGTCACAAGGTGGAAGAAAGATATGAAGAAAACAAAAAGCGTAGGGAAGACAGAGGGGATCTCAATCATTACATAAATCACATCCAGACCAGGAGAGACACAAATCAATTATTCTGTTGCACCCGATCCTCCTTGGACCCTCTGACTGGGAAGAGACAGAATGATCAATCAACTCAATTCCCCCTAGCGAGAAGAAAAAAAGCACAATGCTGAAGGGAACCCTCAAAACTCTCTACATCGCTAAAGTGCAAACGAGAAAAATCTCCTGCCTTGCGCAGACACGAGACTACCTCGAAACACTTCTCTCTATGAATGTACATCACAGGGTATGAAACATGGCAAGTAGAGCTTTCTGGGCATTCTCGAGACACACACGTACGTGAAACGTAAGACGGTTATCCCCGGAGAGATTTCTTTCACGTCAAGAAAGACACACAGGACGTTGGCCTTCGAAGCTACGAATGTCTGCAAGTGTACAACGTACCAGAGTCACAATGTGAGTATTGTACAGGGAATATCTGGCGTAAGAACCAGGTGGGCAAGCGTTAGAGACCTGAGAGATTCTAGATGCCAAAGGAAGCAGGGGATAGAATTTCCTCTCCGGATATTCCTCAGGAAGAGACTGAAGAGGCGCCCTTGAGCTAGTGTGAGATAATCCTGTTAGACACCTTGGCGGATGAGCTGGTTCGACTGGTAGAGACAGAAGACTTTCAGAGAAAAACTGCTTTGGGGGAGGTACCCTTAAGGCTCCAATTCGATATCTATACACCTGGGACAGATCTGCCGTGCGGAATACCTTCAGGCTGTAGACGTATCTGAAACAAAACAAGACAACGTTCCACAGTTGCTGTGCTATTGCAGAAAGAAAAACTCGATATCCTGTCTCAGGTCAAGCCAGTTAGAACAGAACACATGGACAACAGAAACAACGGAGTAAGCCCGTTCTTCAGTAAGACGTGTCTCTTGTGAGCCATTAAGACGAAAGAAGAACAGGCTCTATTTCTCCGAGGCCACTGAAAGACACGAAGAGCGTGCACATCTCAATTCTATTAGCGAATTTATTGTTTCAGACGTATATAGAGACATCCTCCACCCATTTCATGAATTGTCCAAGCACCTCAGACGTCGGCATCTAAATTCTTCTGCACCATTCAGTCATGTCCCACGGAAGCACTCAGCAGATCCAGAAAGGAGTGCTCACTGCAGCTCAGGAATGACAGATAACCCCGGACACCGAGCGCGTGCTCGTGATTCAGCGACCAAGAGGAGCTTGAATCTGAACAGTTTCCGGCGACTGGGGGCCCAGGGCTTCTCCAAGAGTGAAAAATGACAGGACGATAGCCGTTGGGAAGTTATAGAGCGCAGAAGGTGAAAGGTATTCTAATATCTACACGGATGGAATCCCTTTGTCAATGGCTAAGCCGTTGTTTCGCGTTGCTCCGTGAGACGAGGCAGGTGAAGACCTCAATACGCCTTCTATGGATAACGAGGAGTGTGACAGGCTTTTGTGTCTCAAGATAACAGATTTGAAGAGGCGAACACACTGAAGAAGAAAAGGTAACAGGCGGCGCAAGCGAGAGAGCCGTAGACCACGTAGACAAGGCTACGCTGAACAATTTGGAAAATGACTGAGACTTCTTCAAGCCCAGCCACAATGGGGAGTGCCAGGGCTGAAGAGAGAGAGATAGAAATGACAGGAATGATATTGCCTAGAAATATGAAGGTCGAACCGAACCACGATATGGCAAGTCCAAGAACGAGCGACACTTGAATGACGGTGCAGATACAAGCTAGGAATGCAGCAAAAATCCCCACGTAAAAGGTGGATGTAAGGCAGCCCCAAAGGAGACAAATGAAATTCATGAGGGCCCCAAATAACTGCGGCAGGAAGTCGACTGGAAACTTCGGTCCCTGGAGAAAGAACGGAAGACGAATGGGCGACGACCACAGCGGAGGGCTCGTCCCTGAGCGCGGATTCGGAGTCTCTCGGAAGCTGAGATCGAGAAAAAACGGATAACTTGCCAATGGAAAATAAGTAGACACGCCTTGGCCCGTTCCGCAAGACAAAGAGGGCTGGTAGGAGTTCCCTCGGTGGTTCTGACTGCACGAACAAACGTGAATGGAGGGCCCAGACTTTCGTATGTCCACCACCTTTCAGTGCAACTCGGAACTGCTTCTCTTTATGAACTTGGCACTAAGAAAGACGAAAACGAACTGCATGCAAAGAAGAGCTTGCATAGGTGAACGCGGATCGACTGGGCCCCCGGCTAGCCGGCCCGATCCGCCGGCGCGTACGGAGGAGGGCGGGGCATCATCAGTGGGGCCAAGGCGAAACCAGAGATGGTTCACCTGTCCTCTGCCCCTGTTTCACCCGAAGGAGACAACACGCGCTGCAACGAGGCAAAGCAGCATCGGAGAACAAGATGGGCTCAACGCCTCGTCTGCCTCGACACGGTCACAACCCGGCCGGAAGACAACGGGATGTTCACTTGACCGCCGGTGAGTCCGCTGCCCGGGTATTCTCCGAAACAAACGACAGATTTTGAGCCCGTCGCGGTGGGTTAAAACTTCGCGTGAGAAAAACGGGATTCAGTTAGAGCAACACCAGGATAAGAAATCGATCTGGCTCGGGAACTGGCTGGGGCGGGAAAGAAAAGTAGGGGGGAAAAAATGGGAAAGCGTCTTGTCTCCCGTAGGCGCGTTCAATGTTTGACCATCATACATGTCCGTCTTTTCGCATGACAAAGCCGAAACGGTAAATACCTTAGAAGTGAGAGTCAGGCTCCACGATCTTTCCTTTCAAGAGACGGTAAGCCGTACCATGACTTTCTAGCTATTGCATCTACCAGCCGGCATGTGTGGACACACGGCACACGGAGGAAGGAGCAACGCTGCCGGGCGTCCACCCGCGAGGTCAGCCTGGCACGTGTCCGAAACCACCTCTGCTAAACACCCGTTTGGCACACTTTCTCTCGCTCTTTAAAAAGACCGCAGAAGCACAAAAACAGAATAGTTTCGGGTCCTGAGAGGCACCCTCACAGTCGCCGTCTTGTCCAGGAATTTCCATGGAAACAGGAGAAGGCACTTTCGAACCCTTGGTCTCCACTTGGCACGTCATGATCCTGACGAATCAACAGACTAGAGGGCACACCTGAACCGCTGAAGGTTCTCCCCGCCCCAGCAGCAAGCAATTGCACTCGGCATTGCCGTTCCTTCTCGAGACGGGAATCACGTCTTGCGAGGTGTGTCAAATCCCTTCGCGTGACTCGATAAGTCAAAAGCCGCTCTTTTAAAAGTTCACGTGTGTGTACCCATCCCATTCGCGAAGATACTGTCCGACTCGGACAGCATTTTCATGAGTTTACACTGCGTTGGGAGAAGTGACGTGACACTGCGGCAACCCTTCTTCACTGCCATTGCCTCCAGTCACTGGCCGGTCGGAATTCAGCTATAAAGAAGCTTCTTACTAAGA
>NW_027159064.1:0-174 GCF_002600585.1 Cystoisospora suis
AGACAAGAAGAAGATGAGGAGAAAGAAGGGAGACAATCTTCTTCTTCTTGGGGTGTACCTACGGCAGATGGGAAGAGTAGGGGAACAGAGAGACTGTCTACTAGGTTTCCCAATGATGAAACAATGTCTTCATGACTTTCATTCTCTTCTGCTTCTTCTTCCTTCTCTTTCTTC
>NW_027159064.1:203-382 GCF_002600585.1 Cystoisospora suis
TTTTGTTGTCTCATGGTTTTCTTCTTTCACAGATCTCTGTTGATCTTCTTCTTCTCCTCCTTCAGCTCGCATCGAGATGTTCTTCTTAGACTTCTTCTTGACAGCAGTGAAGTTGCCAGGGGATAACACCAGCTCATGGGTCTTGTTCTCTTCATCATCTACCTCCCTCATCTCCCTTT
>NW_027159064.1:696-1131 GCF_002600585.1 Cystoisospora suis
ATGACGATCATTATGATGCCCTACAGACTTGACTACGGTAGTTCTCTCTGCTAATGGTGAAAGATGTAAAGAAGAACTGAGGTGTCTTTCCTTATAGAAGGAAGAAGAAGACGACGGAGTGCCATGAAACATTCTTTTCTCTGAAGAATCGTCTTCTTGAGTGTTACCATAGTAGTAGGGTAACGATGAAGATGATATCGAAGGAGACGAAGAGAGAGGAAGATCATCACTGATCGGATTACAAAGACGGTTCTTGAGGGCGCTCATCTTGGGGATATCTGGATAGGAATATTCACTGCAGTTGACTTTAGAATCTCCTGAAGAGGAAAGACATCTACGGAAGATCTCATCATTCTGTGACCCAGGGTACTTAATGGCGTCAGGTTTCTCCTTTTCATCGAGTAGCCTATGATCTTTTTCTCCTTCTCTTTCTTC
>NW_027159064.1:1559-1874 GCF_002600585.1 Cystoisospora suis
GATAGAAGCTTCTCTGGTGTCATGACACCGGACACTCTTACCCCCTGTGAGAAGAGCTTCTCTATACGGTTCATCTTCATTAGATGATCCAACCTCTTGAACTTTCTTTCTCTCTTGAAATCCTGCGACAACACCCTCTTCGCTAACTAAATCTTTGTCAACATCTCCTTTTCTTCTTTTTTCTTCNNAACAAGAGAGGTCATCTTGTCATTCTCTTCATCTGCTACATCTGTATTAGAATGGTCACCCTTCTTTGTAAAGATCTCTTTTTCTTTCTCTTGATTCTAAGTGAATGAGAAGAACCAGATAAGGAAG
>NW_027159064.1:2227-2590 GCF_002600585.1 Cystoisospora suis
ACTTTCCCATCAAGCGGTCCTTCTTCCTCTCCCCCTTCTAGCGACTGAAGAGGTGCGAGACAGTCATTCTCTTTTCTTTGAGAAAGAAGGAGAGAACTGAGAAGATCTGCTGAGCTCGATGGATTGCATTCATGTGTATGCTTCTTTGGACAGCTGGGAGGAAGTCCTTCTGGTGGAGAAAGAAGAAGAGTTAGACGTGGAGAAAGACAAGAGGAGTGAAGATGGAGACTCGGAGGGGGGGGTGGAGAAGACGTAGGAGGGAGAGGAAGAGAAAGGGAGCATCGAGTTGAACATGTGAAAGAAGGAGATGTCGGTGATTCTGTGAGAGCGAAAGGAAGAGGGGAAGAAGAAGAACAAGAAGAG
>NW_027159064.1:2619-15529 GCF_002600585.1 Cystoisospora suis
AAGACAGAGGCGTTGTGAGATACTCAGCCTCTATCGTACTGAAGAGTTTCTTATAGATATCTGACACGTCTTCCTCTCCCTCTTCCAAATGCCTACCTTTCTCTTTTAATCCTTTTTCTTCTTCTTGTAATCTCTCACATGCTTGATGATTCACTACATGAGAGCACGCAGGAAGAGGGTTTCTCTCTTGGCGAGAATCTCCATCCTCTCCTTCTTGGTGTGGAGATACACCCCGCGATGATACTATAGTTCTTTTCGCAAGAAGAAGATGCTTTTTCTCTTCGTCCTCCTTTATCTCTTCTTGATTCGCGGAAGAAGAGAAACCGTCTCTTCCTTCCTGTGGTGTTCTCAGCTCGAGAGAACATCGATTCTTCATATCCTTCTCCTCCACGGAGGTTGGATCACCGCAAGCGACGTGTCTACCGGTACTGCCCTTCGTCTCTTCTCTCCTCGGCCCCTCACTTGTCTTTGCTTCGTGCTCCTCCGAGCCATTGTCTTTTCGTGGAAATGATACAGAAGAAGAAACCGAGGAATTCCACATCATCACAAAAAGTCTCCACGCTTAGCAAAGAAACTTCATCTTTTCTTCTTTTCCTCTTCTTCACTCAATAACTGCATAGAGAGGGAGGGAGAGGAGAAGGAGAGAGGAGTAAGGGAGAAGAAGGATGAAATGAAGAGGTTACCGCGGACGACAAGAATCATGTGAATGAAAGATAAATGCGTCGTCCTTCTTCCCGACTGAAGATTATTTCCTCCAGTCCCTCTTTCCTCCCTTCTCTCCCTCTCTCTCTTCCTTCTATTTCTCTTCTAGGGTGATCTGACGAGACTAGACCAAGTAAAGAAGGGAGAGATATCAGCCGTCGGCCATCCAGCTGTATGGTGGGGCGTAGATAGTTGGCACTGAGAGATACGTAGGGAAGGTAAGAGCAGGGGTGAAGACTTTTTTGGAAAGAAGGACTTGAGAAGAAGTAGTCACACAATACCTGTATGTTCGCTTCCTATCTATATTTACATCTCCTTATCTTGTTAGACTCGACTCTTTCTTTTTTTTCTATCGAGAAGTCCCATATCATCAACCAATCTCCTACATCGTTATGACCTAGTCGGTGATCAAGATTTCTCGTCCGTACGTCCGACAATCTCTTTCTTCTTCAGCAACAGCAAGCGAGACCAGTGAAAGGCAGAACTCCCCCTAGAGATGTAAAGCAGCTCGCGCTAAGAAGCCCTGTATCCCTAGAGTGTACATGACGGGAGGGAAGGATGAACCACTCCGAGGAAGCTCTTTCTTCTGGCGTCTCTTCTTGTTAGAGAGAAAGGATAAAGAGGTCGTCAGTTTTCTCATCTCAAAAGATCTCTTTTTCCGGACTTCCAAAGAGAAAAGAGAAAGACATCCTTTCCGGGTGTCATGACACCCCTTCAGAAGAACAAGAAAACAGAGGAAGACGAAGGACGGTACGGAGGAGACATAGATAGATACATTGATGGATTGAGGCACCCCGTAAAAGAGAGACACAAGGTAAGGAAAGAAGAGAAGGCCTTGGTCCGGGATACTCGTGCAATGTGCTGCTGAATGGAAATGACAAGATCATGAAGAATTCATAGAAGGATAGACAGACTTCGCTCCCCCCTCCTCAAGAAGCACCCCAGGTGGAGTATCATCTAGTTATACCGTTTACCTTGGTCTCGCAGTACTCCGGACCTTCTCTACACACAAGAAAACAATTACTTCCCTTAAGTCATGAAGAGAAACTTCTCCAGTTTTACGTACACGACGATTTTCGTCTGGTCGTATTGTCCGTAGAGCTGTGTGTATCGTCGCCTCTCAAGAGTCTGTTTGGTTCAACGATGGCCCGGGAGACAAGCAGGAGACCTCTCATTATGCCATCGAGTCGTCTTTTTGCCTTTAGGAGAGAGAAACGGGTAGACGAAGAGAGGTGATTCTCTTTTCTTCATTATAAAACACTCTTGCCTCTCATGAAAGAAGAAGGCGATGAGTCAAGCTCTCTCCGTCCTCTCACTCCTCCCAACCGCAGAGAAGCGAGTTGGGAGGGCACCGAACTGAGACACCACTGCAATGAGTATGGCCGTACGAGGGGGAAGAAAAGAATTTGAGGAAACTACACGTGAAGAGAAACACATCTGTTAAGTGACGGTAAGGGTGATGAAAGCTCGAATTTAAAAAAAGACATTCAGAGTGGTAAAGGGGTTAATGGAACTACATTGAAATAGCCAACCCAGCCCCGGCGGGTACTCACCGGCGTTGGTCTGACTACCATGTTGCTGCAGGCAATGACATGTTCACCAACATCCTCATCGTCGTCTTTATCAAAGGAGCCGGAGAAAAACTTTGAACAGAAAACAAGATTCTAAACGGATACGGAGATGTCTATTGTTTATGGAACACATGGCAGTGCATACCGTGAATGATGGATCATTCATTTCTCAAACCTCTCTCAAAAGGAAGCCACTGTAAGCTTCATCTTACACAACCGCTTTACGTCGAGCCCCCCTACCTCCTTACTACTACGCCTACTACTACTCTTACGATTCCCTTCTTCCCAGGCTGGCAACAGCAGCGCTTAGCGAGCTATCGATCCATCCCCGGCGTAGTGGGTCAGTCGGTGTGCGCCTGCTGCTGCTGCTGCCTGCCCATGCAGCCACCACCGGCGGAGAAAAAAAAGCCGCTGTTTGTGTCCGAGTTCTCTTGCAGAGAACGGATGGAAAGGCACGGCTGAAACCAAGAGACTGACTTATTTGGTTAGAAAGTGAGTAGAACCACTCTCAGGATTCGTAGCCATCATCCATCTTCTACTATGGACTACAGAAAGAGGCGCGGGCGCGGTGGGTGAGGAGGAGGGAGGCGTCTCCTCCGACGCGGACAGGACCTCCTCCTCCACTCTCTCTCATCATGCCCGTCTCAGCACACTGTTGGGACAAGTTACTTCTGACATGTAGACTTTTGCTACTTCAGTGACTCGAGCATTCCGAGGCCGGGAAACATCACTGGCAAATGCTTTCCGGTTCCTCCTGTTTGGAAACCTGAACCGCGGGGCCGCCGCGGTAGGCCGGCCTTGAGGGTTGAGGCTTCTCGACATAGCAAGTGAGGCGGCCAAGGCTAGTAAATGTCCTAAGAGAGCACTTCTCGTGATGGCCGAGAGAAATCGTTGCACGCAGAAAAGGCGCTGCTAAAACTACGTAAGTCAGAAGACAGCTACACATGAAGACGACGGTATAGAAACATTCGGTAGATAGGAGGACCGTACTGGAGAGGTCCGATCATCACACGAGATGTCTACTTTCCGCGAAATGTGACTTGCGTCTGTCACCTAGCGTCACGAAAAGCGACAGACACGCCAACACCCCTCTTGCAAAGGGTACGACCAGCCTTGGGCCCAGGGGACCTCACTCCCTCGGTTCTCTCCAATCCTTCCTTTTCTCGCGCTACCGCTAGCGAGCCGTATCAGCCTGCCGTGAATGTCGTAAACCCTCCTCCTTGCTTAGTGCCGGTCATTCCCTCCGAAACGACGACCTTCTCGTGACTTCTCGGGTTAGCAGACTTCGTGCTGGATCTGGCGTCCCCCGGAGGCGGTGACTGTTTGAAACAGAGACGAAAAGCTAGGACTACAACATCCTACGAATAAGCTCATTCTCTCACCGGACACGAGCGGGTCTTCCACACACTTCGGGAGCCCCCCTCTTTGCCGAGATTCATCAGCCTGGTACGTTTCGTTCGATTGTTGTCTAGCTTAACGCTTGTGGTCAAGGCTACTAGACACCTTTCAGTTCCTAGTGCACGGTAAGCAGCTCCCGCCGTGTTCTCAAAACTGCGTGTTCGGAAGGAGATCCCCCGGTGCCGTAGGCGGTCGTCCCGAAGGACGAGAATGTACCTCTCCTCTGTCCGCTCCCTCGTGCTAGGCTTGCACAACTGCCATTAGCCTCATTGCTACGTTGAAGTTTCCCCCTCTTGTGCTATCGTGAAGCGTACTTCCGGGCCACCGTAGGCATGGGTTCCATTCAGCACGGAGAGGACTTCCGATGACAATCCTGTTGGGAAAAAACACCGGCTCATCGGCGCTGAGCGACAGAATATGTTCCACAGACATCAAGCTGGGGAAAAAGGATGGAGACATCACAGTGGAATCATGTGTTAGGATAGAAACAAGCTGAGTAGAGAGAATGAAACTCGAAAACCATGATATCGAGCAGTCCGAGTTTCTGTGTGTCTCTGGATTCACGAGATGGCTGGAACGCAAGACCCCGGCGGTTATGTCGCTTACACTGTTCTCTTATGGCGCTTAGGTCTGTACGAGTAGTCTACCTCTACGGCAGGAACGAAGGAGTAAGGGTTCAAAACGACCGATATCTGGAAGAGGTGCACGCACCCACTATCCCTTCTGTCGCTCCCGGAGCGGTGTGAGCATGGCATTCGACAACAGACCATATGAGAAATACACGCAGACACTGAGGAGAGACCTCTTACGCTGTAATGAGGCTCTCCAACCCCCCCCCCTTTCTCTATACACGAAGAGTCACCCACTTCTTTTTCTATCTTTTCACTGGTCGCTCGTCTGTTATTATTAGTGCGGCTCTCCCCGACTACACGAGACTTTTTGTCTTTTTCCATTCAGCAACCATCTCTCAAACTTAATATAGGGTGAAAAAAACGCCTGAGTAAGAGAAGTATTACCTCGTGGTCGAGAACTCTTATCTACCTTTCTCTGTTCTGCAGTGTACATACACTTGGCGCCCAAGCCGCCAAGTGCGTGCCGCCGCTTTGGCCTTTTTCCTCCTGACCAACCCCCCCCCCCCTAAACGTCGTCGTCTCCTTGCTTCTCTATTCGTCCTCACTCAAATAGCGTAACGTCCTCCGGATTCGTTTTCGGATCTCCGTCATTTATGCGTGTAGTCCGGTGTTCTCTAAGACAGCGAGACACTCGTGTTCTTGTGCGTTCTCAGAACGAAAAGATTGCGCGCCTTCACCATGCTTCTTTGCGTTGTTGCTGGCGTCACTCGATTCGTTTCCGAACGGCGGACCGGACCGGCAGGCCGAGCCTTACCACTTGAGACAACTAGGAGGGAGCGGGCTCCCCGGTCTAGTTCTACAGTGCGCCATCCGAACAGCCTTCCTGCTCTTTTCTTTTTCTCGGCTCTGTTCTATAGAAGCCGGGCGAGCGCAGCGGGGTTCACTACTCCTGCTTTAGGACATCTAGCTTACGTGGCGATCGCCATACGGTGTTAAAGAGACAGCAAGTCACTGAAGAGGGGGGGTGTTACGGACCCGTGCAGTTTAATTGAGGAGCCGGCTACGGTCGTCGTGAGAGAAAGTCTTCTTTCTTTTTCTCGGCTTCTTTAGCGGTATACAAAGAAGCTTCGTCCGAGTTCTTCTTCTATATCATATGTGAAAGAAATGTCCATATTTTTGTCTTTTATTCGGAGTGGTAGTGAGATCACTGTGTCCTTTTCTCTTCGCTTTCATCCCTGTATGGGACCCGTTTCTGCCAGCGGTCGCTACGTTGCACTATCGACGGATGAGAGGGTGATTGTCTGCTTATCTCTCTTCAGTCCTGTCTCCTTTCCTCTGATGTGAGAGCAAAGAGCTTTTCTCTACTCTAAAGCCTGTCCGTGTTTTTTGTATTTCTCTGTAATCTCGTTCCAGCGCCAGACTCTTCACCGATGCACGGCTCAAGGGGAAGCCCTCCGCATCGTTTGCTTCTAATGATCTTTCCTGTGCTCTGCACTTCACTACAGTCATTTCTGAAGAACGAACCCTTTTCCTATGTATTTTTTTCCTGACTACGCACTAACGTCTTTCGCTCTTTTGTCTTTTCTGTGTTACTACCCCTGTTGGAGTTGGTACTCCTCTGTCCTACAATCCTCAATGATATTCGTGCGGTCGCATTTTTAGATTCCTCCTTTTCACTCTTCGGTTCTTTTAGAAGCGAGCGTCTCTCGTCTCTGGGCGTCTTGCTCCTCTCCCGTCTCGTCTCTCGTCGACAGACCCCGCCGGTCCGTTTGTGAAAAGACCCTGTCGTTCTGCATTTACAGCTAGCAGGGTATTGAAGGGAGACGGGGAGTTTCTCTTCGTTGTTTCAGCGGTGTCTATCTATCTTTAGATGCAAGGAGACGTTGGCCCAGAAAGGTCTTTTTCCTTCAGCGGAGAGAAGTCGTTTGCTTCCCTCTCCGTCTATCGTCATCTTTTCCGTGACCTCACCTGTTTCCTCTTCCCTTCTTTTCGGGTAGAATGCTTAGAGACACTTTCATGATCTTTTGCATGCTACGCTCTGTTGACGAGGACCAGCGTAAGTGACCGACTGTCTTTTTCTCTCCTGTACTACAATGGCTCGAAGACGTCGGCAAGAGGAAGCTTCTCATCAGCATACGGAGGAGCGCGCGAAGGGTGGCTCTACGAATAAGGACGATACCCCTAATAGCAGAGGTGAAAGGGATAGCCCTAGAGAAGAAAAGCGAAGTGATCCGATTGATCCTATGACGGTAACATCATCTTCATCCTCTTGTCTTCCTCTTTCTTCTTCTTCTTCTTCTATTCGCCCTTCATCTCATCCTGCGGGGTTGCCCTCTGCAATACAATCTAGTCGCGGCCTTGCCTCTTCTTCTTCTTCCTCCTCTTGTTCTACCCGTTCAGGTCCACAGCCATGGCCTCTTCCCAGCCGTGATCGTCTAAACAAGACTCCTGGTCAAGATGAAAGAAGTTCTAGCGGAGAGGGAGAAATGAAGAAGAACGCAGTCACCAAACATGCATCTTCTTCTTCGTTGATAAGAGAAACGGCCGAGAAGATTCTTACGAAGGCTCGTGTAAAGGAGTTGTGTTTGACACCCACTACACCGACAACAAGAGGGGATGAGAAGAAGGAAAAGAAGACAGAAGGGATTGCGTCAGACGAAGCTGAGAGGGGAGATGGCAATACTAAGGATGGAAAGGAAGTATCAACAGGAAATGCAGAGAAGAATGAAGAATTTCCTTTCTCTTCATTGTCTTCACCTTCTCCTGTTTATTCTCGTGAAACCCTCGCCACTGCTGCGGAGTTACGAACTGCGGCTCAACGGAGACACCTTAAAGAACAAGAATCTTCTTCTTCTTCTCGAAGCAACAATGCAAGCACTAGCGGGTCTTCCTTTCCTTTGACTTCTCCGACTCCTTCCCAAGAGGCTTCTTATCCCTCAGAAGCACGATCTACTTCTCTTTCTACTGCGTTTCTCAATGCTTCTCGAGACACTTCATTATCTTCATCTTCAGTCAGAAGACCCCTGCATCATTCTGTTTCTCCATCTCCCCGTCAGTCATCTATCGACCCAAGGCTGGGAGAGACAGGCCGCAGTGGAGACGGTCGAGGAAGAAGCGTAGGGAGACGGGGAGAGAATGTTGTTATGATGAATGGTCTACTTGTGAGATTAACAGGAGGCAGGAACAGCTCTACTGAAGGAAGCAGAACGACTGTAGAAGAAGGAAGTGTGTCGACAGATTGGATCCCCCAGTTATATCAGCAGACGTCCAAGCCGACTGCTATACTTCGACTTCGTGTCGATGAAAAGACGGGAGAGGTTACAACTTTGCCAGGAGAGAACGAAGAAGAAGAGGAAGAGGCAAGGGAGAGTCATCGTGACTTTGCGGAGACGGAGACGAATGATAGAAGGAGGAGAAGGAGAGATCAGCGTCTTCAAGATGATGACGATAGTAAGTAAAGATGGACTAAGATCATAGAGCAGGCAGAGAGACAGACTCCGGGGGACGGTAGAGGGAAGGAGAGCTAGGTATTCTCTAAGAGAGTAGCAACAGGCGGTTACCCACCTAAGTCGTGTGAAGGTGTACTGTACTTATAGCATAGTCAGCGGTGAGAATAGAGGCGTTTGAAGGTATGCGTCATTCTTTCTTTTCCATCCAATAGAGTAGCAGCACAGGGTTAAGATGATGCTGTTACCTTTATGGAAAGATGCAGATGCACGAGGTGTACATGTGTGGAGAGGGAGGGGCCTTTGACGTAGTTACACGTGTATACAGAGATGGATAGAACTATAATGAGGGCGACGATGCTTCATGAGAAAGATCTTCATTTTGATGCTCTCTGCGAGGTGTTCCTGTGTAGAGGGAGTGTAGATGCATGCCATCCATCTTCATGATGGGTAGGTGCGTGGATGACTAACACCGGCTGCTTGTGGGAGTCGAAATAGTCGTAGTAGTAGTAGGTGGTGTCCCCTTCATTCGCATGTGCAGTGCAGTCTATAAAAAGCATACTAGATCTGATGGATTATACCTGGTGCCTGTTGTATATTCACATATATGTATATATGTAGCTGTCCATATATGTATATTCATCTATCTATATATTCATACCCTTGTACGGCGGAAAGTTAGAGTATCTTCATGCCTTTCAGATTCTCTGGACTCTCTTTTCTTCATCTCTTCTTTGTTAATTTTTCTTCTTTCAGGTTCTCCTTCTTTATGCCCTGTATCTTCATCGAGTATTTCAACAGCTGCTTCAGAAGTGGAACAGGAGCCTTTGCTAGCCAGCAGAGATTCTCACCATCGTCCTTCTTCTTCTTCTTCCTATCCCCCCCGTACTGCTCCTAGTACATATCATCATCGACTTACACATCCTCCTCCTAGGCGTCCGGCCTTTCCTGCGTCTCGTGCCTCCGTTTTTCCTGGCTCAGTATCGAACTCTTCCACTGTAGATACACTTGAACGCTTCAGATTTTCAAGTCTGTCGACCAGCGACAACAGAGGAGGAGGGGAACGCGTTATTCAACATGAAGACTACGTGGAGACCGTCACACGAACTGAAGATACAGCCTTCTCATGTGGCGAGAAGAAGGCCAACGATGGGAGCTGGAGAGAGAAGTGGATGCAGCAAACAGTAGAAGAAGAAGATGATGAAGAGGAGGAAGAAGAGACTTCCGTACAGAAAGGACAAGAAGAAGAGAAGGGGGGGACTTCCAGAAGAGCTCACGGAGAAGAAGCAACACGTGGAAGGACAATTTTCAGGGGTAGAAGGAGTCCAGGAGGCGCGAGAATGAGGAGGAGAACATTCGGACAGAATCATGGTGTAAATCATGCTACACGAGAAAGGTTAGGATGTCTTTCTGTCTGTCCTTACCAGTCTATTTATCTTCAACGTATCTGTCTTTGTATTCTCCTTCAATCTGTCTATCTATCTTTAACCTGTGTATTTCTTGATTGATACTTCTTGAGAAGGAGATCGGTAGATAGATAGACAGATGAAAGAGCTGAAGAAAGGGGACATCTGTGCATATATCTGTGTAGGAAGATGATGTCTAGGGATGAGGAGTCGTAGGAGTACGGGAGGGCAGAGAAGTGTGAACAGGCGTAATAGGTACGTCTCTTCGATCTTGAGAATTCTCTCCGCTTCTTGTCTCTCTTTTAGAGTTTTTGCCCATGAAATCTTATCCTCTTCTTTGCTTTTTGTCTCTTGGTTCTTTCATGTTCCCTTCGATGAAGAAAGTTTATGATACAACCTGAAGGGCATGTAGACGGGGTTCTTTTCGTGGATTTTGTGTGAGAATTCTTGTGGAGGACTTTCTTTCCCAGGAGGAGAAAAGAAGAAAGAGACGATAGTGGCAAAGAAGGAGAGGAGACGCATTTCAAGGTGTGTGTATGTACACCCTGTGAGCTCAGATACCCTGCGTAGAGGCCATTGAAACGAGTCTCATTTGTTTCTTATCCTTCTCTGTAATCTCTTTCTTGCTCTGTTCGTTCCTCCTCTTTTTCGCACTCTCTATTCATGTTGTTTAGTGGAGTTTTTCTTCTGTTTCCTGTCTTTCTCCCGCTGCTGCTTTCTCTTTGTCTCTCTTTCTTTCTCTCACGCTTTAGATGGTCAGAGCGGTGGGAAGAAGTTGAAGGGCGGCATCGCACTGTCGAGAAGGCAGTGCAGCAGTTAGATGAGGAAGGTGTCGTCATCCAAGAATGGTGTGAAGTGCGAGAGGAAGATCTTCGTTCCGGCGAAACAACTATAACTAAAGCAGGTGAAGACTATCGAGAATCTCTTCAGGCTGACTCCCTTTCAAGAACGTCGTCTTCTTCGAAAATCGAAAGAAGACGAGGGGGAGAAAGCACCGAAGAAGAGCGAGAAGGAGAAGGAGAAGATACGGTAAGAAGAGGTCTACTACGTGATTTCTCGTCGTCTACTACTACTAGTAGGGCTGGATGCCGTCGCTGGAAAGAAGAAAATAAACTGCGTGTCGATGTGAAGACAGGTGAAGAAGTCGAGAAGACTGAAGCTTTTGAAGAGATACGAGGGGGGAGAACAAGGGGGAGGAGAAGGAGATATGATCATCATACACGGATGGAAGAAACAGAGGAGTGGTCTACAGTCATGGATTCAGACACAGGGGAACTCAAAGAGAAGTGGCAAGAAAGATGGTTTCAAAATGGTGAAGGTGCTACCTGGGGAGAAAAACAAGGTGTCAATACACTGTAAGTTGCAGGGAGACACGGACGGTGCGTGTCCTTCATACATACCTGTCTTTGTATAGATTACATGATGCGTCTCCAATAGGTGTCTCAATCCATATGTGCGTGATACGAAAGGAAGAGATATGTTCTAGTTGGGTATAGGGATGGTGTTATGTATCAGGGAATGCCTAAGGGTGGGGGTATCTGGTGAACGTGTTGTATTCATAGATTCTTCCTATCAGCTACTGGATAGAAGCGACCGAGATACACATGCATTTATGTACGTGTCTCTTATCAAAAAGAAGAACAACAACGCTATACATCAACCACATCGTTTCCTCTTCTTATCTTCTCGATGAATGGACATAACGCGTGTCGGTGCATGCGATACTTGCTTTTGTCCTTCCCCGCTCTCTGTTTAGCTCCTTTTATCTCCTGCTCATTTCTCTCTTTCTTTCCTTGTGTTCTCTGTCCTGTGTTGGTATCTATTTATATATGTCTACCTTTCTGCAGAGGTGAGGAGTGGGGAGAGAAGTGGAGATCATCAGCATCATCGAGTGGCGTTGAGAGAGAAGTTGATCGATGGGCGAGAACAAGAGACGGAAGAAAGCGCTGGGGAGAGAAGACCGGTTCAGCTCGGGTCAAGAAATCAGGAGCAGAGACAACGGACAAACAGGGAGACGAAAAGGAACGAGAAACATCTCAAGAAGAAGAGGCGAATGGACTTCTGTCAGAAGACGACAAGAATGCAACTACTCTTGAAGAATATACGGAAAGGTAAGAAGATAGGACAGATGCTAGCGATCAGTTCTATAGACCACAGCTACGCAGTTGGTTCTTTGGAGATCTCTCTCACTCCCTCTACACCCTGCGTTCTCTTAGATAGGTATGTGGATAGATAAAGAAACAGATGCTTGCAGCAGGCAGGGATTCGAATATGTGTATGTGGGTATGTATAAGCAGTGGAGAGATAGATACGTATGACAGCTTGTATGTATCTATGTATCTCCACTCATTCATGCACTCAGGGTCTTTGAGATATCTATATCTTGGCTGGGTGGTGAAGACAAAAAGGTGAGGACGGGGCAGCGACGAAAGCAGCGGCTCAGTCGATCACCTCCCACGGAAGCTCTTTAGGCAGGACAGAAGGTGTTTCGACGAACGAGGAGGGAGAGACGTGCGAAAGTGAAGACCATACAAAAAGGCTCCGTTCACCTCCTTTCGCTTGACTGAGAGATGAGGAAATGTGCCGGTTACGGCTAAGAGAGGAGAATAGTAGTGAGAGTAGCAGGAGTAGGGGGTGAGACGGTCCTACCAAGTGAAGAGACAGTAGGAGATGAGAAGCTCTATCTACTCGTTTCTCTTCGCGATTAAGGTGTATATATGTTTCTCTATCAGAGTTTCATCCTTGTGTGGACACCAGCGTTCTTCTATGTCCCTTCATTTCTTTTTCTGTTCTATCTAGATGGGAAGTTGAGCATGGAGACGAGACGTATACAACCTTCACAGATCGCTGGTGGTCTCGGCCAGAGGAGGGAAGTCGGTGGGGAGAGAAGAAGCGCGTTGTACATACTCGCCTAAGGAGGAAAAGCGAAGAAGAAGAGCTTAATTCCAACAGCACAAGTCATGTTGTCTCTGATAAAGTTGAGGTAGGTGTCTGTCCCTCCACTCCTCATCTCCTCCCGTCACCTGTGCTGGGGGATCCATAATCTCAAAGAGACAGGTCTGGATGTGTATACGCTCATTCAGATCCAGATTTATACACCCACCTGTGCCTGTACGTAGTACATAGGCTTAGTTGACTACACACACAGGCTTCTTCAGATCTCTCCCCCGCCCCTGGCGATATGATTCTTGTAGTGCGTGCTCGAAGAAGAATATGAAGTGTATGTACGTAGACAGCACTTCTAGAGAGGATAGAGAAGAGGAGACTGAATGGAAGGAATCCTTGTGTCTGTGAACTCACGTGTATGGAGGCCATTTGGGGAAGGAGGTAGGGATAGATCATAGTCTCATGGACACCACTCATAGGGTGACTCTATTACATACAAATCATCTCATACAGGGCATCTCCCATAGTGCTTCAAAAGACTAAAGCTGTGAACGTTTTGTTTTCTTTGTGTCTGTGTACTTAGGAGTTCAATGAGAAGTGGTATGATAACGGAGGAGAGAAGATGATAGACAAGTGGCGTACTGAGACTCTCCTTGAAGAACCGGGGCCTGACCTTGAGGCTTCTCAACCACCTCGTCGTATTCTTGTAGAGGTACGTTCAAAAGACAAAGACGATCTTTCTTCATATATGTCCATATAGGTCAAACTCTTCCAGGGTTGCATATCTATCTGTCTAGGTGGGAAGTCGGAAGGACCGTCCAAGTCTGTTAGAGAGTATGTAGTAAGGTGATGACACTCGAAAGGAGAGACGGGGAGTTTAGGGAGGGGATAAATCAAAGATAGATGGATAGAATAGATAGATTAAAGAT
>NW_027159064.1:16107-18825 GCF_002600585.1 Cystoisospora suis
ATAGATAGATTAAAGACAGACAGATAGATAGATAGATTAAAGATAGATAGATAGATATCGGTGGTTCTGTGCTGTTCTTAAGGAGAGAACAAGAGGAGGTGAGGAGAAGGCTCACGTTAGAAGACGTGTTCCCACGGTGCGGAGACGTTGTCCATGAAAAGCTTTCTCGGATTATTCTCTCCATCATGTCTTCAGTGAAGGTGGAGTTGACGTGGGTCTTCTCTTACTGTTACTATTAACACTACTGCCAAGAGAGGGGTTATATGCAGCCGTTGTCCTTGCATAGGGCTTTCCATAGATTGGTGTTTTACTTCATGTGCTTGACAGATATAGGTGGGAACTTCGCCTCTCCCGTTCTAGTCTGTCTTCATCATACACGACGATCGTCTTGCTGGCTGGCTGCATACGACTGTTTTTTCCCATCTTCTCAGGATCTCTTTCTTATGCATGTAGATATATACATATGTACACGAGACTGATATATTCTAGCCTGTGTATGAAAACTCGATATCTGGTTAATACCGCTATTGTAGTTGTCTCGAAGCAGTGTTCTCTCCTCCTCTCTTTTTCAATTGATTGAAGCATGCTTTCTTCCTGTACGGGATACTTTCTCTGTGTCTACTCATTCATATGCCAAGCGTCTCAGTAGGAGTTTACCATCTGATACGTTCGTTCCACCATCCTTATAGAATGATCTGTCTTACTCAGCAGGTTGTCAGGAAGGGGGAGATAGATTATATCTTCTCTAGGCTTGTTTTTCTATGCCTGGGTGCATGCAGATTCGATCAGGAGAGAAGCACGGGGATCGATACTCCGATGGTACGCAGTGGGGGTGTTCATGGCATGAGAGTCGCAGTGGTGGAAGTGAGACTGAAGCGAAAGGAAGCAGCAGCCATACTACCAGCAGTGAAGAAGAAGAAAAGATAAACGAAAAAGAGCAAGAGAATGGTGATGGAGCTCAAGCAACACGCCAAGTTCAAGTTCAGGTTCGGGTGAGTGCTTGACTTCCCTCTCCCCTTCTTCTTTTTCATCTTCTTCCTTCTTGCTTCAACGAAGGCGGAGGAAGCGACAGCGGTTCTTAATAAGAAGATGAGAGTTCTTTATCTCTGCCTGTGTGTATGAAGTGCATGCAATTCAATTACAAGTGCGTCTAGTGTTTCTGTATCGCCTTGTTGAGATAACGTACATACGTCTGCATTCATACATACAGACGTATACGTTCTGGAGAGACTACTATGTCTCTATTCATTGATGGAGGCTTTCCTTCTCTCTCTCTTTATGAACAGATGCCTCATCCACTATGTTGTTTGCAGAAGGGGTGTAGTACATACCTGTATGGAGTGACACCGTTCGTGGAACTCCTTGTTCACGTGGAGAGAGAGGACTTGAATTCCATTCACTTACGGCCTACCCCGTATTCTCTTCTCTGTGTGGAAGACAATTAGTAATAGGACTATGCCTATGTCGTCTCATTCAGAATGGAGGGGAGTGCCTAGGTTAGTTTTTTCTTTAGCACAGCTGTTCGCTTCGCCCTTTCGCTATCCCATGTGTGTCTGGCTGCAAATCTAATATGTATCTTCACCCGCATACTTGCATGTCTATAGACGACTGGAGGGAACGTCCTCTATCTATCTATCTATCTAGTCATGAGTTCCATATAATACATGTCTAGGTATTTCAGGTGTCAATGTGTGCATCCATTGTGTTCATTTATAAGGTTGACTGATTGAATGGGAGGTGGTCGGTCTTTGGGTTGCTTTTCGTGTGGTCAGACACCTGATGGGAGATATCAAGTCTTAACTCTTCATGCAGCAGCTCCATCGCTACGTTTAACATCGAGAAGTGAAGACAAATGGTGGAGAGAACCTCATGGAAATACATGGGGAGAGAAAATGTATGGAGAATCTCTCTTGTTCTTCTTTCTCTTCACAGTGCTCTCCCTCTTCTTACTTAGTCTCAGTCATTCTTGTTCTCTTCCTACTTCTTTCTTGGATATATAGCATAGAGATACATGCGTGAGGTGGTCTTCATCTGTCACTGTGTAGACATATGTCTAAGTGGATCGTTGCTTCTTCAGTTCCTTTTCTTTTCTTTAGCAGTTGTATGAGAAGAAGAGTAGTGAGATGTAAATGATAGACACCAAAGGATGGATGGCGATGTTGATGGAGAAGGCGCGGCGGGGGGTGGAGGCGTGTGCTCCTTTCAGCTTCTTTATAGGCGAGTATGTATCTCTCCGTGGAGTTCAGATCCATCTGTGAAGAAGAGTCGATGCAAAACATGTCCGTCGTGTTAGAGAGAGAAGTCATGATCTGTGTGTAGATCGATTTTCCCTTCTGTATGTATCTCTTTTCTTTTATGGGTCTGCAATTGTATTTGGTAGTTTTCATATACATAGTAGTCGTACGAGTANNNTAGCACAGAGAAACAAACATGTAGAACGATATCACGGAGTGTATGTACACCAGGCTGACTTCAAGAAAGTCAGCGGAGTGCTCATGCTTGACTACTAACCAAATTGATACAAAAAAAAGTCATCTATCTATCTCTCCTCTCTATCTTTAATCTATTTCTACGAACTCTCTGGAGATAATTTAGTCTTCGTTTGTCTCCTTTGCACCCACTCGTCAATGAATGTGTTGAACAGGGGCGTTTCTTCTATTCTTTGTATCAGTGATCTCGTCCTCTTACGGCTGTTCTTTTCTTTTCTCTTCTTCTTCC
>NW_027159065.1:0-381 GCF_002600585.1 Cystoisospora suis
AAGCCAAGCCAGTAGAACACGGAGCTGGAGCCAGGCCGGGCCCCAGCCAGGCGCCGCAGCCGCACACCAGAGGCGCCAGCGGGAGGAAGACGAAAGGATACGGAGCATAAAGAGTGAGAGCACCTCAAGTCCGGGCAAATTAAAAGAAAGAGGAGGAAAAGAGCTACTCAACAAACCCCCATTCGTTAAAAAAGACTTGAAAATAAACAAGTTATTAAGGGGTCCTTCTCAGAAAGGTCACCCCAGAGCACCTCCCGAGCGAGACGAAAAACGAACTCGAGAGGATTTCGTGAAAATGGTGGATCCCCAGCCGGTGGCTCCCAGAGAAACAGTTAGAGGAGAGGAAGAGGCCCATGTTTGTCCTAGTCCGACTTGGAAATT
>NW_027159066.1:0-280 GCF_002600585.1 Cystoisospora suis
GGGAACACAAAGGAAGAGAACCCCCCAGGTCCGGGCACATTAAAAGAAAGAGGAGGAAAAGAGCTACTCAACAAACCCCTAATTATAGGGAAAGGGTTTAAAATAAACAAGTTATTAAGGGGTCCTTCTCAGAAAGGTCACCCCAGAACACCTCCCGAGCGAGACGAAAAACGAACTCGAGAGGATTTCTTGAAAATGGTGGATTCCCAGCCGGTGGCTCCCAGAGAAACAGTTAGAGGAGAGGAAGAGGCCCATGTTTGTCCTAGTCCGACTTGGAAAT
>NW_027159067.1:0-8111 GCF_002600585.1 Cystoisospora suis
GAGCAATGTATGTCGCGCCCGCCGGGCGCTGTGCTTTACGCAATGCGCGCCCTACGGGGGCAAGTGTGTGCAGGCCCCGCGCGGTCGCGGCGGAGCCGGAGTCGAACGGCGACAGACAGTAATAATCCTTTACATATCGATTCTACAATGTGTAAGTGATGTCCACCCGTACTCCGATCTGACACACCTGTGAGTCACTTTGGAAAGCCTTCCCCGACAGCTTTAGCAGCCTGTTCGGCTACTTCTCCCCCAGCTGTGTAGCACAGGCCGCCTACTAGTCGACTAAGCACCAACCGTTGACTTGCAAGACAAGTGAGGAGTGGATTTCCTGGAGGTGTACGAGTCCCGTCCAGATGGTCTCGTTTCTCCGAGGACGGTATCTATCCCAGAGCTCCTTGTGGGCGCATGCTCCCACGACGCAGCAGGTTCAGGAGACGACTGAAAACATCCTGCTACAATGGTTGGGGGCGACACAAAAGAATCCGTGTTGACAATCGCGTCTTCGCGCCTCTTGCGGACAGCGGTGCCGCCGAACCACTTGGGACAACACCGTGAGAGCGTCCGTTAGCCGGCCAAGGAAAAGTCGGGCCGACAGCGCTGTCTCGCCGCGCGGAAGCAACACGCGTGCCTGGTAGACGACATACGACCTGCATACACGCCCTTCGCCGTGGGGCCTTCTCTGAGCTGACTTCAGCACCTGCAGGGCAGTGCGTGACAGCGGCAACGATTTTCGGTAATGGTCACTCGTCGTGACATAGTTTCAGCAAGTACGTAGGCAGACGGTCACAGCGTCAATGCAACAAAAAAGGGGCTACAATACGGCAAAGGGAGACCCATTCCCTTCCCTCAAGGCGAGAACCGTAGTGGCGGAGAGAGACGGACTTTTGTTGAGTTTCTGATTCAACTCTGCCGGCGCATCGAGCACACAGAGATGTATTCTCACTCCCTGGGGCGGGCCGCTATCTAGCGCTAGTCCCGGGGGTGTACGCAACTGCCATAATCAGCCGACCTCGTGGGGACGTCCTGATGCTGCCAGCAAACCACCTCAGTAGGAGCTTACACTTCAGCTAGGAGACTAGCCCTGCTGACGGTGGTGTGCCCGTGAAACATGCATTTGTCTACCGCGGAGTCGCTTCTGCGGCTTCTGCGGCAGTATAGCGCGTGACGGCCGATGCACACCGACGCACATGCTAATGGAAAACGTATTGACGTGAGAGAAAAGCAACTGACGTAGGCGAACCGAACTTTGAAGATGCTACATGAGATGATAATCATACGACTGTTCCAACTTTCGTCAAGACGAGGCCCAGGAACTGAAAGGGAGAAATTACTAAAGAAAGAATACTGCGGTCTGCAGCGAACCCCGACGACCGGTAGAACAGTCACCGGTGTCCGAGAATCCTTTCTTCGTCGTAATTTTGCGTTCTGACAGTACCTTCCGTGGAATCGCGGTGAAAGTCTTTCCCTGCAAATTCACGTAGCGCCGTACCTGAAGCGTTCACACTTCCTAGCTTTTGTCGATATCGCAGCCTTAGTGTCTCTGCCTTCAAGCCTCGAGACTCACAATATCTGGTGGGTAGCTTACTGGATGCGTAAGCAGGTAGGCCAGCTGCACCAGAACAACTGCAGTTCACCCAGCAGTTGCCTTTTTGCGCGTCGTCTTCCTCGGGGGAAAGATAAAGGGAAGGAATTTACAGCTAGCTACATAAGCGTGTGAAGTTCTCCGTTTAAGGATACCCAGAGACTTCAGTATGCAAAAATGATACCCAACTATATAGGTAAAGAGAGGTAAAAAAGAGATCTGTTCGAAAGAAGAGGGAGTCGCCTACTTTTTCTCTCTCGTAGGAACCGTAGCAGTGACGAGGAATCTTCACGAGTCTTCTTTGCTCCTTGTAAGAAAATTCTTGTCTACTCTTGTTGATTTCGCTTGAGAAGAATTCTACAGTCCCCTCCTCCTCTCAAATGCGTTCCGAAGCAAGGGCGAAAGAGAAGTAGAAGAAAAGCTATCCAGGAAAAAAAAAGGAACGTGAGAGAGAAGAGAGCTAAATGAGAGGAGTTTGATTGAATGTTGGGGATTCTTTTCGTTTGTCTTTCCATTAGTCGGTTGTCCCGTGTGTATGAATGAAGTCGATTTCTGGCAATCCAAAAGAAAGTAAAGAAGAATTCCTAAAGTCTCTTTTTCTTTCTGTCTTCATTCTTCTTTCTTCTGCTCTCCAAGAAGAAAACAAAGAGAACTTCGCCCTTGGTTTCCTCTCAGTCCGAACTCGAAGTAAACTAATATATATATATATATATACAAGTATATGTATAGATGAATATACATATGCAGATAGAGATACAGATGTATGTATGAGGAATCTGATACATACGATATTCTCACTTTGAGTTGAGAAGCCGTCCATAGAAAGAGATGAAGACTGCGATGACTTCTAGCTGTAGATCTCGAAAACCGGGAAGAGCCACAGACGAACAACAGATTTGAGACAAAGAAAAAACAGGAGAGAAAACGAAGAAAAAGAAAAAGACGAAGAAAGAAGCTGACATGCAGACATGTAGAGGAGAGAACGATCGAAAGAAAGAGAAACTTGAACGTCCTCCATACAGTTCTGAGCTATTTGTATCTTTTCTGTCTCTTAAATCTTTCCTTGATCTTTGCCAGGGAGAGACCTGAGAAGAGGAAAGAGATCAAAGAGAAGAAACATGGAGAGACCTCACTGTCATACATCTCTTTCTCTTCTTTCTTTGCATGTTTCATCCGTATGCACGCGATACGAGGTAGAAACAGATAAGAGGATGACTATATACCACATACATGCACAGATACACACATAGATATGTATATATATATATATGTATCTACTGCTGTTTACGTTCACATAGAAGATGTGGAGAATGTACGTGAGACAAATCTTTTCTCATTAGAGTGAACTCTCCTTTCGTACGAAAGTGACGACAGGAAAGAAAGGATAGGATAACAAATGCACACATGAATCTATGTTCATCTCCTCATACGCAAGCAGGCTTATATATACATATATGTATACACTTGCCCAGAGAGGCATATAGAGGCATATATATACCTCTACGTATCTATTTGATTAGCATGCGGAGCGACGTGTAATCCTTTCCATGTATGTTGAAATACTTACGCTCCCTTCCACCACACATACAGTTAGACTCTTTCTTCTTTCTTCATTTCTCTCTGCCCTTCTCGGTAGTACTGATATACATGCACATCGATACAGACAACTTTCTTTATATCTCTGCATGTGTGAGTATAGAACTGACAAGTGCACAATCCATATGTTTCTCTTTACACATCTACAGGCAAATGCGACTGCGACAAAAGGGCGAGAAGGAAAGAAGGAAAGAAAGGAAGAAAGAGAGAAAGAACGAAGGAAAGAAAGGGAGAGAAGAAAGAAAGAAAGGGCGAGGAGAAAGAAAGAAAGAAAGAGAGGGAAAGAGAGAAGAGAGGAAAGAGAGAGGAGAAAGATAGATATATACCGTCATCTTCATCGTCTTCATCGTCTCCACCTGTATCTTTTTTCTTTTCTTCTCCACCTCGAATCTCTTCTTCTTCTTCACTGTCTGCTTCTAAGAAGTTTCTCGTTAGTCCTCTCTCTGTTCCTCTTAAACTCTCCATCTGACGTCTACGCATGCGCGCAAACTCATTCCTTCTCTCTACAGCCTAAGTTAAAAAGAAACAGGAGAACGAAAAGGAGAAAAGAAGTGTATACATCTCTTCTGAGACACATAGGCATACACAGGGACATACCCACATCCCTATGCGTCCACCGACGACAAGAGACACACCAACTACATACGTAACTCTCTCTCTCTATATATATATACATACCTATGTAGACGTATTTGTATATAGTGCATGAGTGCTTTTTCTGAAGGAAGTCTGTATAAGAAAGAATTGAAGACGTGACTAGGAATCTGGCGAGATGAGACTAAATCATTCATACATACATATTACAGAGACAGAAAGAGAGTCACGAGAGAGGGGAACAAGCCTCGGCTGATCTGCAGATGAAGTCTCTAAAGAAAACAAGTAGCAAACTAAGAATGCTCTACCACCTACACACATACTACGTATCTGCATCTGCACTACCTACACAGAGACTCCGTATATATATATATATATATTCATGGACAGGGAGAGATCTATATATACATATATACTGCACAGACCTGTCATTTAATCGTGCCATGTGTATCCATCTATATATATATATATGTATGCACGTGTACAGCCCGATCTGAATGAAGCAGTCTCGGGACCATACATGCCAAGTGAAGAGAGAAGAGACAGACAGAGGAGAAAGAAAGTGATAGACAGAAGAGAGAGAAGATGAAGAAGAAGAAGAAGATCTCCGGAGATGGTATTCTTTCCTTACGCGTCGTGTGGCTTGTTCGGCTCGCTCAATCTGTTCATGGGTAGTGAGGGTCGTTTTCTTTTTTTGGTGCATGCACTTTCTCTGCGTAAAGAACTTCCTAAATGTTAGAAGCTCTCCTATACGAACTTGAAACCTCGATTCAGCTCGACAATGTAAAGCCTTCACATTCTCACTCTAAGGAAAAAGAAGAAAGATAAGAAGGAACAAAGACAGGAAAGAGAAGATAAAGGAGACAAAAAACGCCTTGCAGGGGCAGATGCGAATGTAGCGTGAGGGAAGGAAACAGAGGAATAGATAGATAGATAAATAGATAGATCTACACACATATACACAGAGAGAGAGAAACATAACGATGTGAAATCACATACTAGTTGATACCATACGCATATATATAACTTATGCATGTATATATAAATATAGCTGTATCTACATGTGTATATGTATACAGTAGACGTAGGAGAGATTCTGTATCGCTAAACTTTCCATAAGGACATTCAGTCCAGCTAGTGTACGTACCTTTCTTCAACTAAGGGTGCATATACACCTACATATACTCCTCCTTTACACATCGTACTGAAAATCATATACAACATACCTGTAGGCACAGGTCTACAGCCGCATCTGGAGGCTATATATATATACATATATATGTGTATGGCTTCCAGGTACAGCTATAGACATCATGTATACTCCATATATATATATATATATATATATAATGGATAGCCACGTATAGTATGGGGCGTGAGATGATGAAGGAAAGAGGGAGAGAAGAAAGCGGGGGACTGATTGACCTCCTCCTATGTATATCTCGAGATGTCACGAGAGAGAGAGAGAGAGAAATGTCTGTCTGTTCTTTCTCTTGTATTTATCTTTCTTTCTTAGATAGCAAGAGAAGAAGAAAACTCACACTTGAATCCTCGAAGAGAAATGTTGGGTCTTCCTTGACCTAGGAGAAAAGAAAGAAGAGAAACAGCCGAGCTCGCATGCAAGCAGAAGCAAAGACAGGAAGACGTGAAGTAAGGAACAAGAAAGAAAGAGAGAGAGAGAAGCTCTTCCTGTCATTCAACACCCCACTTCTTATAGATTTACGCAAGGTAAAGAAAGCGAAGAACGGAGGACGGATACTCATCGAGAAGGTACATGAGGCCTATGTATAGGGGGGGCATACATACACAGAGAGAGACAAACGAACTGCGCCATGTAAGCTTACCTTAATATACTATACGTGCACATGTATACGTATAGAGATTTATACCTAAAGACATACACAGATAGAAATGGATCTTCAGTTATCGATATATCTATACATGTATATATGTATATATGTGGGGAGAGAAAGAGAGACAGACGCATGCAGCTACAGGTAAGGATAGAGACACGTAGGCTTGGATAGAGCAAGTAGGTCGAGGAGTTCAGCAGATAGAAGAGAGAAGGAAGGGCAAGATAAGAAGAAGATCTCCCTCTACTTCTTCATGAATGCTCGTGAAATACCACAAAACTGAAATGAGAAGAAGAAAGAAAGAAAGGACTGAATCGAACATGAAGTGACAAGATTTCCATGAAAGAAAGAAACCGTCCACCACCGACACGCAGAAGAAGAGAGACAAGGAAGCGAAGAAAGAGAAAGAAGAGAAAAAAGAGGAGGAAAAGAAGAAGAAAGAAGAGAAAGGAAGATGAGGAGAAAAGAAAGAGAGAGAAACAACAAGAAGAAGAATACACAAGAGCAGCAAGAAGGAGAAGAAGAGCGAGGAGTTCTTGTTGATGTATATTGGAAAGAATGGGAGAGAGTGGAAGAGGGAAAAAGAGATTTTACCTGTACATCAAACATTTGATGGCCGACGAAGAAAGAGAAGCTTCCGTCATCCCACTCAACTAATCGACAATTCGAACTGAAGCTCTTCTTCTTTATCTTCTTCTTCTTGTTCGTCTCTTCTTCTTCTTCTCCCTCTCCCCGCTTCTTCTCTTCTTTCTCTTTCTCTCCTGCGCCTTGCTGATCTTCTTCCTTCACATTCTCCTGTGTTGAAGACAGGACCCTTTCCAATACAGACACTTTTCTATCTCCAATCTGTCTATCTACCTACCTATCTTTAATCTATCAATCTAGCTACAATCCATCTATCGATCTATATACTTATTTATCTATCTATCTTGTTGTCTCAGTGCCTAGCCCCTATTTACGTAGGTACCTACATTTGCATCTATCCATTCCTAGTCTATCTGTCTCTTGACTCAGTTGAATAGGCAAGAAAGAAAAACGAAACAAGGCAAGAAGAAGAGAAAGCATCTCTCTCAATCTCCTATAGAAGCAAGAAGAATCGGGAGAGAGAACAGACAGAAGAAAGACACCTCTCTACTTCTCCTTGTTCTCCTCCTCCTTCATACACGTGTACGCATGCGCGTAGAGACAAAGACAGGGAAATAGAGAGAAGGATGCAGGGAGGGAGGGAGGGAGGAATGCCTACCTTTTTCTTCGTGTCGTTTTTCTCTCCTTTCACTTTCTTGTCCTTCTTCTCTGTCTTCTCGCTTGAAGTCTCGATTCTAAAGAAGAAAAGAAAGAAAGAGTGAGAAAGAAAGAGTGAGAAAGAAGTATTTCTTCTTCTTCTTGTTGCTGCTGCTGCTGTTCACATTGTCAGTGAAGGCATCATGCTTCTTATTCATGAAGGAGACGAAGCACTCTACAACTCGGGAAAAAGAAAGAGAAGCAGAAGAAGAAAGCTTTCTTCTCTACTCCATTCATTCCTTTCTCTCCTACCTCCTATGTACATGTTCCTTCTCTTCTTTTCTTTGTTGCGACGTTGAAAAGGCCCCCCAGAAAGAAAAGAGACAAGTAGCAGTCTCTCTCTCTCTTCTCCACATCGGACCTACTCATCTACTCTCTCTCTTTCCACACACCACCCGAAGGCTAGAGTAATTAGAGCAAACACAATAAGAAGACTAAAAAAGAGAAATGAAGAAGAAGAAGATTCATCTTTGGGAGAGTCTGAATGAGAAGACTCTCCGTCCCTACTGAAAGGAAACGGAAGACATTGGAAGGATCAAGAGATCTGCACTACTTTGAAGAGAAGAAGAAGTAGAGTGGGACGGGGTGCGAGTAACTGCTGTGCCAATGTGTGTTCGTATATAAGCCTAAGAAGAAGAAGAATACACAAGATAACATGAAAGACGGACCAAGAAAGAGAAGAAGAAGAAGAAGCATAAGGGAGGTCTAGTCTGTGAAGCTTCTCTCTTTATAGGCGTGATCGCGGTGTTGGGTCGTAAAGGACCAACAGAAGATTACAAGGAGAAGATTTCGAGGAAGGAGGAGCTATGGAAAAAGTCAGAAGAATGAAAGCAATAGAAGAAGTAGAAGAAGAGTGTATATTTCTTTCTTCTTCTTTGGATTGAAAAGAGTCTAGAGAAGAAGTCCTATGAATGGCATGAGTATGGTGAGAATGATGAGGACAGAAAAAGTCCTAGTGGGAAGAGAAGTGGAAATGGGAAGAAGCGAAAGTCACAGCATAAAGGACTTCTCATAAAGAGAGAGCGAAAGAGAAAGCCGAGGATCAATAGTAGCCGTAATAGGACAAGGAGGAGGAAAAATCTCTCAGGAAAGGCGTTCTTTCTTTCTGATAGAAGTTTAGATGTAATATACTATAGAGAAATAGATATATAGATAGATTGAAGATGGATAGATAGATCAATGATAAATAGATAGATAGACAGACA
>NW_027159067.1:8195-19065 GCF_002600585.1 Cystoisospora suis
GATTAAAGATAGATTAGAGATGGATAGATAGATGTTTGCTTACTGAATACAGAAGTTATTTGTATCGACGGCTGAGGCTGTTGGTGCGGGTCCTCCTAGTGGATTGTCTCTCCGTGTGCCAGGAGGACCTTTATGGAGATCTTCTCCATTCACCTTCACTGACACCGTAGGAGGAAGTCGAAGTGTCACAATCTAAATACACCCAACAGAGAGACAAAGATTGAAGATACATAGGGATGGGGGAGACGAAAGATAGAAGGTGAATTGATAGATAGATATATAGATAGATAAACGATAGATAGATACAAGATAGAAACGCGTATATACAGAGCTATATAGCAACAGAGAGAGAGAGAACATGTCTACGTGTTTAGATGTATAGGTCCTCATCAGACGTACGAAACTAGATGATAGGAAGACGAGAAGAACCCTCCACCATGTATGCATGTGCATACATACACTGATAGACATACCCTCCAGATCTCATGAACTCTGCTCCTTATCTGCGTGTATATATCTATATGAGAGTCTCTTCTATGCATAGACATAGATATGTATGTGTATGTATAGGTGTATACGATCGTACTCTTGCATGCTGATGATACGAGGGGAGATTCTGAAAGGGAAGTTCAAACACTTCTTGGGGCTCTTCACTGCCATCGCCTTCTCCCTCTTCATCTGAAGAATCTTCACCGTCATGATCCCCATCTCCTCTTTCTCTCTTGCGTTTTCTTCCTTTCTTCGACAACGAAGAAGAAGATAATCTTCTATCTTCATCTGTGTCTTCTCCATAGCCATCGTCATCTCTTCTTCTGTCTCTTTCATGTCTATCCTTCTCTTCATCTTCATCGTCCTCATGATCTCCTGAGAAGATATCTCTCGAGGAGGTTTCAGCTCTTGAGAAATCTCCGTCCCTACCTTCAAAATTCTTTCCTTCTTCTCCTTCTCGTCGGCTACTTTCTCTCCCGGCTCGATCATTCTCTCTCGTTCCTGTCCCTTCATCGTCTTCATCCTCCCCAAAGAGATCTTCCTCTTCACGAAGGTTATGCCCTTCATTCCTCGCTTCAATCTTAGTCTTCTTCTCCCCTCTTTCTTCTTCCTCTTCTTCTTCTCCTTCTCCAAAGAGATCGTCGAAGTTCTCTCTCTCTTCTTCTTCTTTCATCTCTTCACCTGTCTCCTGAACCTCTTCTTCTTCTTCTCTTCCACTTCTTCTCATCTCTGCCTCATGGAGACCTCTTTCACCAGAGAACCCCGCACTAGCAACACTACCTCTCCCCTCTTCTCCTCCTTCTTCTCTACTCTCTCCTAAGCTTTCCATCTTTTCTTCTCCTTCTCCGGGGTTACTTCTTATCATTCATATCGTTCTGACTCTTGTGAAGATTCTCCCCTTCCTCCCTACGTCATTTGAATGAAGACAGAAAAGCGCGAGAAAGAAAGAAGGAAAGAAGAGAACAAGGAGAAGTCGTGTATGTAGAAAGGAGTGGAGATTCGAACGACGGGATAAGGGAGAGGGAGTGAAGAAGAAAAGAAAGAAAGAAAATCAAGAAAGAGATGAAAGACCTGCTTGAGCCAATCTAAAAGGAACGCCGTAGACACTTTTACTTTCCTATCCATCAAATAAGATTAACGAGACGGGCGACAGAAAACCTGAGGAGACAGAAAGACAGAGAAAGAGAGAAGAAAAGATCGTCTGCTACAAGAGATTGAGAATGAGAGTGCAATCCTATCCAGTAGGTAGGATGAAGTCTGACTTGCGGAAAGGAAAAGAAAAAGGAAGGAAAAGAGGAGAAGGTTCTAAAGAAGAAGAAGTCGCCTCATATCATCGTATGCAAAGCTCCTTCCGCTTGAAAACGAAAAGAAGACACTTCAGATAAGAAAAGACCTGTGCGTTCTTTTGTCAAAGCACCGTCGAGGATGAAATCCTCGCTAAGCAAAAGAAGGAAAAGAACTTGGCAGCACAGAGACGGCCTCCAAGTTGAGGTGTACGTACACCTGAGATTTCACTGTCTTTTCATCCAGTGTGAAGGAGAACAAAGTCTCGTACTACAGACTTCATCACGGCTGTCAACAGATCAGCCGTAGAATGAGACCGGAGAGAAAAAAGAAGGAAAGGGAGAGAAAGAGAAAGAGGAAGAAGAGAAAAGAAAAGAAAGAAGCCTGAAAGGGGGTTAAAGAGGAGATCTCTCCACTCCGAAAAGAATCAAAGAAAGGACAAAGATGTTTACAGAAGAGGATTTGAAGAAGAATGAAGAAGTCTCATTCCCTCTCTCGCATCCGATCTCTCCACAGTAGATTTCCCTCTCTTGCTTGGTCTTCCTCTCTTTCTCTCAAGGTTTCTCTCTGCTTCCCTGCTTCGGAGTTTTCCTCCAAGTCGAGGAAGGTGATAGAAGGAGGAAGGGATCAGAATATGCTGCGTATGCGTCTTGCATGCATGCATCTGTAGATACACCAGAAAGCGGACATGCATGCGTACAGGAAAGGAAATACAAAAACATCGAAGTGTACCTGGAGAAGACAATGTACCATCGACCAATGTGTCTTTTTATGTAGCTATCTCTTTGCTTTCTTCTCTTCTCTTCTTTTCTTTTTCTTACGATGGGAAGAGCAAGATGCAAGGGATGATCCGTTTGCCAGCCTTGTGGAAAAAAGACGAGAAGTTCAGGTCGTCTTCCTTCTCCACTTCGATTCTCTCTATCCTAGCGACCTCCTCCCTACCAACTGCGACAGCTCGTCTCTCATGAGGCGACCTTTCTTTTCTCCAGAGAAAGTTTTGTCTTTTCGCTTTCTGTCCTTCTGTCTCTCGCTTTGCATTCGTGCTTCTCTCACATCGTTCACCGGCTCCTGATCTTTTCTCCTCTCTCTTTTACGACCCGATCTACGACTGTCCGTCACTCTTATTCTTCTTGTCCCTGTCTTCTTCTTTTCTCCGGTATGAAGATCTCTACACCTTTAGATCCTCTTCGCCGTCCTGCCGCTAGCGAAAACTCCTTCTCTTCTCATTCTCTTGAACAAATCTCCTCTACCACGCGGCATCCGCAGTCCCATCTCTCGGGAAGAGTACATACACCCCACGTCTTAGGTGTACATACACCCCACTTGTCAGGTGTACATACATCTTCCGTCTCAGGTGTACGTACACCTCACTGTCACGTCAGTGGTACCGAGACAAATGTAACTCAAAGGGAAGAAGGATATGCCGCCAATTCAGTTGTAAACAATGGAGATCAAGTAAAAGAGAACATGAACTTCATTAAGATGAAAGAAGGAAGAGAAAAGAAAGGACATGAAGAAAGCATTCCAGCTATCTCCAGTCCCCCTTCTCTCCTATCTCCCTCAAATAAGGAAATCCATCCTCATGCTTCTTCAAGAAGCTTAATTCTCGTCATTGAAGCGGATGCCTTGCTTCTAGATTGGTCGAGTTTACTCCAGTGTATTCTTCAGACATTGCTAGGGAGAAAGATCTCTTCCGAAGAGATTTTGAATCTCTTGATCCCCGGTCTGTCTTTGTATGATACAGGGACGCTTATTCTCTCTCAGCAGAAAAGTCAAGTGAGAGAGAAGGAAGAAAAAGCGACAGAAGATTCCTTGTCTCCTGCTACTAATGGAAGACAGTATGGAGAGGCTGTATGTACACCTCAACAGGGACATCAAGGAGGGAGGTGTGAAGACGGTCTACATGATGAAGGAGAAAAGAAAGAGAACAGAGACAAGGAAGAACATGAGAAGAAGGAGAGAGGGGGTTGTCCACTAGAAGAAGAAGAAAAGATACAGCAAGAAAAGCAGGAGAAGGAGGAATTGTTTGTTCCCGATGTTACTTCATGGAAGAACGGTCGGCTGTTCACTGTATCGATGTCCCGCTTAGATAAAGAAAGAGGAGAAGAAGGAGAAGAGGTAGACGAGGAGGGCCAGAAAAAGAGAAGGGCAGAACAGATGAATGAGATCTATGATGACTCACGTCTGTCGTCTCCTCCTGCAAGAGAACGTGAAATGTCTCCTGGAGAAGACAATTCTTTCTCTTCTTCTCCTTTCGTCTCTCTTCAGTTTCTTCTGTCAATTCTTAAGCTCACCGTTAAACCTCATGTAGGTGCTATTCATCTCCTAAGAATCCTCATTCTTCACTCTCGCCAGTACCTCTCTCTTCTCTCCTCTCTCTCTCCTCTTTCTTCTTCTTCTTCTCCCTCCTCTTCTTCTTCTTGTAGTGTCTCGGCTTATAGTGAAGTTGAGAATGTACGCTTGCTTCTATGCACAAGCAACGAATGTCTATGGAGAGATTATCTTAGGCATTCTTTAAGTAGAACAGAAGACATCGCCCACCCTAGCTGCGATGAAGATGGTCAGGCATTCTCTTCTCTGCTTTTCTCCTTCTTCGATCCTATTCGAGAAGTCCAGTTGATGGAGGAGAAAAAGCAGATGATTAAAAAGAACAAAGAGAACGGCGATATGGCCGATACAACTCTCCTGAGCTGTACACAAGAGAGAGAAGATAAGGAAGAGAAAGAGGAAGAAGAAGAAGAAAAGAGAAACATGTCAAAAGAAAGAGGAGAAGAAGAAGAGGGAAGTTATCCGGTGAGCTTGGCGCAGGGAAAGTTAGAGAAGTCGATCTTCTTCTTCTCTCTTCAGCAAGGCCCAGAACAGTTGAAGCGTTTCATTTCTCAGCTTTCTTCTTCTTCGTCTTCTTCTTCTTCTTTTTCTTCCTCTCTCTCTTCATCTCCATCTTCTGTCTCTAGACATGTGTTGAGCGGGAAGGGTTTTTCTCCAGGAGACGACTTGAAAAGCGAAGTAGAACAAAAGGAAAAGAAGAAGGAGAGAGAAGTTGCCGGCGATAAGGAGGAGAGAAGTCCCCCTAGAAAGGCCGATGTACCTCACTGCTCCTCGCAGGATCGAGTTGTTCTCTTAGCGAAAACCGAGGCTTTTCTTCACTTCGCTCTCTCTGCTGGTAAGAAAAAAGGAATGAAACAACAACAAGAAGAAGAAGAAGTAAGGAAGTCAAAAGAAGAAGCCAAGAAAGAAGAGAAGAAGAAACAAAGGAAGAAGAAAAAGAAGAAGGACCAAAGAGGGAAAGAGGACCGCGTGATGTGGCTGGCTAGGAGTTTCCGGCGGCGTCCCGACGAATCCGCACTTTCACATAGCTCTCTACCTGTCTATCCATTACTAATCTCTCTTTGCTCTATCTATATCTACCTTTGCTCTGTCTATCTATCTATCTATCTTTAATCTATCCATCTATCTATCCATCCACCTATCTTTGCTATCTCTCTAGATCTGGCTTTCTATCCATGTCTATCTATCTATTTATCTACCTGGATATCTGGGTGTGTACATGGACTCTGGAGGGACTATATCTCTCTGCCTCTATCTACATCTCTCGATCTATTCATACATAGGTAATCTAAGCATGTATGAACGAAACTCCCTTACAATTCTTTGAGGTCTCTTCACATCCTGTCTCTCGTCAAGCGTGACTTTCCATGGTCGATTCTCTTTCTCTCTTTTCTTCTTCAGGTATTAGACACTTTGCTCCTTCTCGATCATCTTCATCTTCTTCTTCTTCCTCTTCGTCTGCTTCTCAGTCGTCGACCACAGCTAACAAAGCAGAAACGCCTGAAGGTTCCTCTCTCTCCTCTTCTGAAGAATCTAAACCCTTCTCTTCTTCTTCATCTGCTTCAGCTCAGGATACAGGCGAAGAGATTCAACAGGAGATAAGAGAAGAAAGGACTAGACGACAACAAGACGAAGAAAGAGACGTCTGCTCTTCATTATCATCTGTTCCTATTCAGGCATATGAAGGGACAGCGGAAGGTGATAAAGGTGTAGATGACGAGAAGGCCGAGAGAAAGAAGGAGAAGAAAATGGCCTTTTCACCAATGTCATTGACATCAAAGATGGAAGGAGAGGTAGCTGGAGGTTTTACTTGTATCATGTGTGGAAAGATTTGCTGCTCTATCTCAGGTGTACATACACCTCAAGAGAGATGGAAACCAGATGCGAATGGATTTCCTCTTCGTTGTCTTTGTTCTACATGTGATGAACACTCCGCGAAATTGTTGATTTCTAGTCCTGATGATGTCGATCTTCTCAGACTTCTTCATCCTCCAGACATGTCTATTCTGAACAATGAGAAGAAGTCTCAAAGCACCCTCGCTCATATAACCCCTTCAGGTGTATGTACACCTGAAGCCAACAACCATGACATCTCTACAGACACCTCGTCTCTTCATGCATCCCTTTCTTCCACGACTCCAACTCAATCCTCATCTCCCTCTTTCTCTTCGTCTTCTTCTTTATCTTCCGCATCATCTTCTTCTCCTCCTCCACCACCACAGTCGACAAGTAGTTCCCCAGCTCAAGAAGACTCTTCATATCTCCTTCCAGCCATCTATCCCTTTAAGGTTAATCCTCTCGGTTACTCTCCATCCGTCTTTCCTTTCTCTTCTCCTTCATCGTCGTCTCTCGATCAACCCTCCCCCACAATAGAAAAGCAAGCCGTACCTTCACACCCGTCTCGCTCTACAGAAGCACGTAGCCATAGTGACGATATCTCAACAGATCTTTCCTCTTCTTCATTCTCTCTCCCTTCTCGGCGTTGTCCTGCGTGCGAACTTCTAAAGCTTGAACGTATAGCTCTCTTACTCTCTCGAAAAGGAGAAAAGGATCAAGAGAAAGATGACCATCACCAAGTAAGAAATTCACTCCCAAGCACAACAACAGTAACAGAAGCAATTCCTCCACTTCCTCAAAAGACAGAGAATTCCTCTGTCTCTCTTTGTTCCTTTTCTTGGACTTCTTCACCACTCAAGAGACAGACTGATCTTTTACATGAATGGAACCTTTCTGTACAGTCAGGGCTTCTCTTATGGAGAAGCTCATGGGTCTTCAGTCATCGGCCTATCGTTGTTACAGGGCATGTAGTTAAAGGCTTTGGCCGAGGAAGCAAGATGCTTGGGATCCCTACAGCTAATGTGAAGACATCTATCTCTCCTTTCGTTGTCGATCTTTCTTTAGTGGAACAATCCAAGACGATGGATTCGAGAAAGATGAAGAAAACTGACACCTCGAGAGAGAGAGAAGATTTTCTGAAAGCTTATGGTGTCTCCTCTTCGTCGGCAGCATTTCCTTCCCGCGGTCTTCATTCTAAGGAGAGACACGTCTCCCCCTCGCAGGAAAAGAATCGTGTGCAATCGACTTCGAAACAAGAAGAACAGACGCCATTACGGGCGGGAGAGAAAGATCTTCAAGGCGACAACTTTCACGAGAGTGAGAAGAAGAGTAAAGGCGGAGAAGAAGGGAGAGAAATAGGAGGAAAAGAAGAAGAAGAGGGGGAGAAAAGTCAGAAGAGAAAGACAAAGAAGAAGAGAGATGGAATAGAGAAGCATTCAGGGGTCCAGCTAGTACCAGGTAAAGACATATGTGTATGAGGGGAGCTGAAACAACGCGCAATTGAGAAAGAGATTCGAAGAGAACTCGTTAGAACATGATGACTCTTTTTTCCTCTCCTTTCGATTAGAAAAGTCAACGCGGAAGAACTCACCTCACCCATAGTAGTTGTGTCTGGAGTCACTTCTTCTCTCTCTTTCCTATGCTTGCAAAATCTCGAAAGTTTCCTCGCACATCCACACCAGTGAAAGGGCATGCCAATCCCTCTCTCTCTCTTACTCTCTCTCTCTCTCTCTATATATATATATAGCTCTATACGGGTATACAAATATACGTGGATGATGGGGGCATCTCCAAGTATGTACCGCATAAGCTCTATACATGTATATATATGTATGTATGAAGTATGTGTGTTGTATAGAGACGTGTCTGGTGGTTGCGATGGCCCGAGACACTCGTAGCTTTGAATTGTCTTTCTTCCTCGTCTCAAGTTTGACTGAACGTGGTCATGATGAGATAGCGGGAAAGAAGAGAAGAAGCTTCAGGGTGCGTGTGCCTGCCCTTGGATGGATAAAAGAGTGTAGAGGATGCCTCAGATATCTTCCATTACAGTAGGCACACCTCGGAGCTTGTAGATATATCGCTGGTATACACCGATGTTGGTAGGGGTCTAGCGTACGTAGTTAGAAAGAGAGCATGTCTCACCAAACATATAGATACACACATACATGTATGTTCGCCTACATTTCTATTAGCTAGCCAGGTAGACTGGTAGTTTACAGATAGATGGGTATGTGTAGATCTCCGGTACTCCGGTCTCTTGTCTATCTTATGTATATATCGGGTGAGAGCGGTCAATCGAATACAAGGGTATCTGAGAGGCTTCTGTACATTTTCCTGGGGCCCAGTGGAGCGAAAGAAGAGAAGATCATGTGTCTATCATCTGTCTTTCTCTTTGTCGACTTCTTTTTCTTCTGGGAGAAGGAGAGGCATGTGGAGAGAATCTCCTTTCTATTCTATTGAGGATCAAGAGACACATCATCTCTTCAGCAAGAGCTTTGTTTATGTGTTCGTGTGGACACCTCTCATGGTGTCTCGCTTGGGGACACAGGCAAGCATTCTCTCCAAGATATCTTTGCTTCTTAGCTAGCTACCGAGCGAGCCTCGATGTTCCTTTGTAGTATCGACGCCTTTCTGGCTGATAAGCTGATAAAGAAGAAATCAAATCGATTGTCACGACTGTGTCTCGTGGTGGTGGTGGTGGTGTGTGTCTACTGTGTGATGAATATAACAGGAATCTATTATGGCTGGGCTGTCCTTCGTTCTTTAAATGCTGACGTTCTTCATGGTATCACGTCCACGTCAAGCACGGAGAAGAGAGAAGAAGAGACAAAGAAAGAAGAAAAGAAGAGAGTGAATACGAAGCAGGGCGAAGAGAATCAAGATTCTTCATTCAAAGAGCCTTCGCTACTTCTATCAGCGTCTTCCTCATTTCATAGAAAGATAGATGTCTACAAGACAGCTTTGTCTGTAGGGTATAACCCATACTTCGATAATACATCTCTCACCATTGTAAGTCTTCGTTTTGAAGCCGTGTTCTTCTTGCTTTTCTACTAAGCGGCATCAGACGGCTCTCCGTCCCTTCTACCTTTGTATCTTTCTCTGTATCTCCCTTTACCCTACGAAAGAGGAGGAAGAGCCTGTGTAGGTTCTATGTATGCGCCAGTAGATGTATGTAGAAGAAATTGTAGGCGAATGTCTTCTCACCTTCAAGCGTCTACAGGCACAGTGATCTGAAAATAGTCTTGTACTGCTTGCCACTCACAAGAGACCTAAGATTACGAGGCATATATATACATATATATATATATAAACCCTCAATCTCTCTTGCATCAATCTTCAGTTTCTCTCTCTCTTTATCTATCTGCATGTTGACAGATCATGATAGGAATCATGTACTGCGCATGTCTATCTCGTGTTCTTCTCTCTTCTCTCTTTCTACAAGCGTGTCGATTTCTCTAAATAGAAAGACCCTTGTATGGAACCGAGGTCTGTACATACACTCCAGGTATTGTTGTGTTGTCTTCTGCCTTTTTCTAACTGTTCAGGAGCCTTATCTCTTTCATGAGTTTCCCGAGGATTTCGTGGGTAGTTCTATCACGGTCATCATAACAGGATTCTTACGAAGTGAAGCTGCTTTCTCTTCGTTTGGTAGGCTCTTCCAGAAATCTTTCTCTTCCTCCTCTATCTCTTTCACTCTTCTTTCTTTCTTTCCTCCATCGGCTCGCTCATCTTAGTCGAGACGCGACGCCACCTTTCTTTCGCTTTCCATTCAACACTTGACTCGAGGGCATATATGGATGAAGATGTGTGAGGCGTATGTGTGAAGATGTATGGAGATGTATCGTTTTTTCTATGAGCATGTATGAATATATGCGTGCATATATATGAATATGTGCTGTGTGTGAATGTATATGTTTATGTCTGTGTATGTGTGTATGAATATGTATTCCATATGAATCTGTATTATGTATGATGTATGGATATATATATATATATACATATATATATATATATGCTTTTGGGTAGTAAGGATTTATACGTGAAGGTGTTTGTCCTCGGCATGCGTATGAGGCGTGGGAAGTGAGAAGATCTACAATAATAGTAAGAGTTGTAATCCTAATAGAATTACTCACCTATGATGACTTGTGTATACTTTCTCAAGACTTCAGGAGAAACATAGAAGACAGGCTGGATAGAAGATAATACGTTTCTGGCAGGTTTTCTTTCTTCCTTACTCCGATGTATAGATGCATGCGTAGAAGATAAAAGAGTTCGTATAGATTCCTGCTGTATGTGTCTCTTCGCCGTAGACGATCAGCTTCACCGAAACTGAAACTTTTTCTTATTTGACTTCTATGTCTGCATTTGGTAGAGCGTCTCTGCTAGATAGATAGGAGATAGATGTCTTTGTCGCTTCCTGTGTGTGTTTGCATGCATGCAGGGCATTTAATCCAAGCTATACAGAGCGACTGTGAGGTTGTTCGTGTGTCTTTAGATGACGCCTCCTTCTTACCTGCCAAGACGTTTCTTGAACTCCATTGTAACCAACAACAAGAAAAAGAAAAAGAAAAAGAAGAAGAAAAAGAAAAAGAAGAAGAGCCAACACCCCCCCATTCAACACCCTCCTCACAAGAAGCTTAACTAAACAAAGAAGGCCAAATACATACATATATATACATATATATGAGACCTATCTATCTATCTGTCTATTCTCTTGAAACTATATATGTAGCTGCGCACCTATCTGTAATATGTCTCTCTCTTTCTCTCACCTCAGTCTATCTATCTATCTATATCTATCTATCTATGTGTGTGTATAAGAGGGGTGTAGTTGTCGTAGATATTTCACTCGCGAGTTTTCTAGGGAGAGATTTAGAAGTGAGTGGAACGTTCCTGAGGCATAGGCTCTCCCCTACTAGTAAAGAAGAAGAAG
>NW_027159068.1:0-3062 GCF_002600585.1 Cystoisospora suis
AAGAGAAGAAGAAGAAGAAAGGAGAGAGAGAGAGTAAGAAGTCTTCCAAAGTTTCGCTCTTCGCAGAAGATCTGAGGGTGGAGGAATGTTGATACTGAAGAGATGGTAGCGAAACTAAAGAAGAAGAAGAAACGAATCTCTCTCTCTCTCTCTCTTCTTGTATCGCTCTCTCCCAAAGAGAAGTCTACCAGTGTATGAGATACTCCACATCTCACATAGTCCGTCGCTCTCTTCTTCTCCCTTCTATTCCCGAAAGAAAAGAAGAAGAAAGGAGACGAAAAAGAACAAAGCGACACAAGAAGAAGAGAGAGATAAGATGAAAATTCTGTATTTATCGCTGTAGATGCTGATGCGTTGCCCTCCCCCCCCCCTTGTGTCGTGGGTTGATAGGAGGCACTGCTGTCTATGGCGGCTCCACTTCTTTTCTTCTCTCTCTTCTCTTCGCCCTTTTTCGATTTCTTCGAATGAAGGAATGAAAGGACCTCTCTCTTTTTGTCTCAAGGAAAAGCGAAGGAGTGAAGCAAAAAAGAATTGAAAGAAAAGAAGATGAGGAAAACGAAGGAGTCCAAGAAAGAAAGAAAGATAGAGAAGAAAATTTCGTCTCAACAGGAGTTCTGTTTGCTTCATTCCTCTCCCCCTCCACGTGTAATCGATGCCCGACCACCCCTCTCACATACATGCATGCACATACATATAGATATCAATATATCTATATATAAATATATATATAGATATATCTATCTATCTAGATGCGTCATGGTAGGGTGCTGTGTGTGTCTGCTGTCGTTCTTTTACGCGGGAGAATTGAGATTTCCATCAGAAGAAAAGACAAGTTAAGAGAAGAAGACACTTGAAAAGAAGAGGTTCGTTTTTTTTCTTCAGCAAAGAAAAGTCAATTCTCTTAGGTCGTGCTTAGAAGCTGTCTTCACTTCTCGATGGGGTGTCTGTACATACACCTGAGAAATCGAACTAACGGAAAAGCCTAATGTCTTTCTTTCTTTCTTTGTCTCTTTCCTTCTTTCTCTTTCTCCCGCTTTTAGTAAGCAGAGTGACTGGAAATGAGAGGGCAACTCCAAAGACTTTCTCTTTTCTTTCTCTCTAATTCATGAATCGACTCCTGCAGCTGTTAGATCTTCTCTGACTTTCTTCTGCGGCGCTTTTTTCTCTTTCTTTGCCCCCCCCTCCTCCATGTCATTCACTCTTCTCTCTCTCTCTCTGTTTAGTAGATTTTCTCTCTTTTCTCTTTCCTCCTATTTTCTTCCTCGTCTTCATACACGGGAGATCACCTGCCCCTCATAGAGTGAGAAGCGAGAGACAGAATACACAGACAGACAGTCATCTCTTGCTCCCCGCCTACACGTTCGTTACGCTCCCTAGAATATATACCTAACTATCTATCTATCTCTCTCGTCACTCTCCTATCTGTTTCTTTACATAGAGGAACAGGAGAGGCAGTTTGTCTTTAGGTGCTTTGATACATAGAGAAGAAACAGAAGGAAGAAGAGAGAGAAAGAATGAAAGACAAAACAGAAGATAGGAGAAGTGACGTAGGGAAAGATCAAGAAAGATGAACAGTCACATCATGTTAAGACGAATAGAAATAGAGCCTTCTCATCTCTCTTTTCACTTCTTTCCTCCTTGGGCTCTATACACCTCAAGTATCGCTATCTATCTATATCTGGAAAGAAAGAAGCTTCCATCGATCTTCTGTCTGTCTTGTATAGATCTATGATCTATCTGTATCTCTTTACCTATCTTATTCTCTATCTTGATCTGTTCCTCTGAATCCTACCTCTCTGCCTCTGTCTATATCTATCTTTATGATCTATTGATCTCTTCATCTAATGTCTATCAATCTATCTGTCTGTTTAGCTATGTCCCTCTATCTATCTATCTCTGTCTCTAATTGATCTAGGAATTAGGCTCTCATGTTGTAAGTCCTGGGGAGGTTAATGAAGAAGGCACACCATTCTAGCGGACAGCCTCCTGGCTCGAGGCATGACCCATCCACCTGAAAGAGTGACTTTCCACACTCCTTCCTTCTTTCTTTCTTTTTCTTTCTTTCATGAAAGTGTCTTCTCAGTCGATGCTCGTGTTCTTCTTGTTTCAACACAGCATGTGTCTTTTCATTCAGATCTCTTTCTCCCTCTCTCTCTTTCTCTCTGTCTGACTGTTTCACTCCTCCGCGAGCCAGTCAGTCAGTCCAGGCAAAAGAAAGAAGGAAAACCGACATGCATGTCTTCTGTCTCTCTCGTGAAGAAGAAGAAAAAGAGACACCCCATCATACAAAAGAGCTCTACCCATCACGCTTCTTTCTCATCAAGAAATAAATCTTTCTTTCTTTCTCACTCACTCTGACTGTCTGTTCAAAAGTTTCTACCGAGAGAGAAAAAGAAAGCACAAAAATGCAACATAGACAGAGGGAGGGACGCATCAAAAGGATGCTCCCTCCCTCACACTAATACCTCTCTATCTATCCTCCATCTCCCTTCCCTTCCATCGAGTCTAGATCTCTATGCAAATACATCGATGCCGCTCTGTACCTACCCCCACAGATAGCATAAACATATAGTCACATACGCATATATATAGATATATATCTATCTATCTATATATCTATCTATCTATATATCTGTCTATCTATATATATTATATGACAGGCAGGGGTGTTGTGTGTTTATATGGGCTGGTGCTTCCGGAAAAAAGGGAATTTTCTTCTATTCTCTTTCTTTGGATGAATGAATGAAATGAAACATGTCTTCTTTTCTTTCTTGCTGAGAAGAAAAAGTAATGCTTGCTATGTGAAAGAGAACAGAAACTATCAGTCACCTGGGCTGTACAGACAGCATCACTACAGCCTAGATAGAGATAAATAAATAAATCCAAACCATTACCAGCAGCAGCAGTGAACGAACTCTCTCGCTCGCTTTCACTCTCGATCTTCTACTCTACGACTACTTCTTATCAATGCCGTTCTTCTTCTTATAAGAAGACAGAGAAAATAGATGGATAGATTGATCAAAGATAGATTGATTAAAGATAGATAGATCAAAGATACATAG
>NW_027159068.1:3125-9513 GCF_002600585.1 Cystoisospora suis
AGATAGGCAGACACGACACCTACATGGATCCATCCGCAGGCACACACCCACACATCATATACTTCCCTCTTTCTCTCCCCTCTCTATCTAGAGAGAAGAGACGGAGAGATAGATGAATAAAGACCGATGAATTAGAGAGTGAAGATACATCATAGATGTCCCCACCCACTCCTGACTGGACAAAAAGAAGAAAAAAGAGAAAGCTTGAAGAGCATCGAAACCACCACTCACTCAATCGATCGACCTTTCTTCCAGTCAGCTAGCTAAACGAAAAATGGACTGAGAATACTTTCCTTCTTTCTTTCTTTTTCNNGACGTCAGAGGAGGAGAAAGCGAGAGGAAGGAAAGAAAAAACGAAGATGTCTGTCTCATTCTTTTCTTGCCGCAGCAAATACAGATGCATGCAGAGGTGTACATACACTTGGCTAGAACCGTGTGATCGAAGGAAGTCTAACGAAGAAGAAGAAGACCCGAGGCCACGAAAAGACAAGCAACGACAGCAAAAGAAGCATCAGAAGCTTTCGTCTCTCGTCTTTCTTTCTTTTCTATCCTTCCAGCGAAAACATGGATGATATGGGCATGTCTTCTTCTTCCTCTTTTTCAGAAGTCTTAGGAAGGAAAGAAAGTCTACGCTGCGGGATAGGCTTTGACTTGAAAGAGAAGAAGATAAATGAATGATGACTGCGCAAAACTCTTCAGCTTGTTGTCTTTCGTCAGCCATCTAGCCCTAGATACATACACACCGGGCCTATACACAAGTACATAGATTAGGAAGTAAATAAATAGAGCGGTATAGACTGAATGGATATATAGAGGGAGAGACACAGAGAGAGAGAGAGAGGTATAGACGCCTTGATATAAAAGTGTGGAGGACTTTCCTTCTCCATCATTCGAATTAGCATGAGGAGCTTCGCGTCTTGGAGTAGAAGACATGCCTGTTAAGGTACCCCTAGAGAGCAGATAGGTCAATCGAAGCTAATAGAATATTTCCTACTCCTACTACTCCTACTACTATACCGTAGCTATGACTATATTTGTATATAGAAGAAGCATATGAACCATTAATTCACAGTGAGACTACGGAGAAGAAGAAGAAACAGTGGTACTCCCTCTCTATCTCTCCACATTTTATTCTTATAGTATGACAAGTGGAGTCTCTTCTTGGTCTCCTTCTCTCCCTGTAAGAGGAGTCTTTCTGTCCTCATTTTAGAAGAGAAGAATCTTCCCCTTTGTATCATTCTACAACATCTCCATCTCTCTCTCTTGTTCTCTTTTGCCTCTTCCTTTCTCTCTCTCTCTCTTTTTCCTTCTCTCTTGCTCTCTTTCTCTCCTGTACGTCCATTTCTCTCTCTCTCTCTTTTTCATGACGAAGAGAGATCGCGACTACTTCTTCTTGAAAAGATTCTTCACGATCGACGCCTTCTTCGATAAAGAAGAAGCAGAAGAAGACGTACTTCCATTCTGACTATTGCCTGCCCCTTTGGTAGTGCTACTACTACTGCTACTATTCTGAGGATGTGCTTGACTATGATGAGAAGGCGAAACAGAAGAAGAAGACGGCGAGTAGGAAGAGGTAGGATAATAAGTAGTAGTAGTAGTTAGGGGAGTATTGCAGACATGACGATTAGGGAGCAAAGAAGAAGAAGAAGATGACGAAGAAGGATTGACTAGGTATCCGGCTGGGGCACCTGCAAGAAAAGAAGACGAAGAAGAAGAAGACCAAGAAGACAAGACATGATCGCTTCTGCTTCTTCTTCCTCCTCTTTCTTCTTCTTCTTCTCTTCTCCTTAGTGGCTGTTGAGAGGGAATGGGATATGTATCAACAGAAACACCTGGATGAAAAGATACCGCGAAAGCAGAAGAAGAAGAATGCCGCGGATACGAGGAAGAAGACGAAGAAGGAGGCGGAGGAGGAGAAGCTCTTGAATAATAATGATGGTATACAGTACTAGCTTGCTCTACGCATGTGTGTGACGGAGAATAAGCTACAGGGGAGGGACTAAAAGGAAAAGCGTAAGACACACGATTACCTGAGACAAGAGAAGAAGAAGAAGAAGACGAAGAAGAAGAAGACGGTCTTGCCATGGCGGCGGTGGAGAGGTCCAAGCTGTTGCTTTGACTCGAAGAAGAGGGCGAAGAAGAAGAAGAAAAAAAGCCACGGGGTGCCAGAGGTGCAGGAGGAGGCGAAGAGGTCGATAAGGCAGAAGACGGAGAGAGAGAAGAAGAGCGCGGGAGAGCGAGAGAATGGTGGGCCAAGACTTGGAGATCTAGAAACGGAGGAATGCTAGATGAGAAAGGAGGACACCCCTCTGCAGAAAGAAAGGAAAGACAAAAGACAACACGAAAAGAGAAAGAAAAAGAAGAAAGAAAGAGGAACCGAAAGAAGAAGATGAAGATATGCCAAGAAAGAGGGCATACATACAGATCAACAGGGGGAGAAGAAGAAGATGACTTATAAGCCACCACACTCGTAGTAGTAGTAGTAGGGAGGCTGAAACTACTACTAGTAGTAGTACTCCTCGTAGTAGTAGTAGTAGGTAGGATCAGGAGGAGAGCAAGAGTGAGTGACTGCAGATAGAAGAATGCAAAACATCGTTGAGATAAGGAAAGAAAGAAGGAAAGAAAGAGAGAAATTTGAATGGCAAATCCAGAGATGCACCTGGAGGTCTTCATCGACCAAAAGATAGGAAGGTGTATCTATGAAGATGTACTTATTATGAAAATGGATGCATGGAAAGCTTCTCCCTTGTTTAGAGAAGCGTCTCATATATGGTTGCATGCCGAAAGATCTCTGTAGATATATGGAGAGTATGCTTGTGTATGTCTACCTCTCTATGTAGGTGATTAAAGATGGAGATGCCTACAAGGGGGAGGAGAAGAGAAACAAAGAAAGACAGTGGGAGAGACAGATAGAGAGAGGCTTTTTATCTTCTTCTTCTTCTTTATCTTCTTCTTCTTCTTTATCTTCTCTCATCCCCGTAAGAATGATAAGGAAGAAGAAGAACGTGAAAAGAGGGAGAGCTTTCGTCTCACTTTTCTTCCTCATCTCCTACTAGTAGTAGTAGTGATAGTAGTACTACTAGTAGTAGTAGCCATGGAGGGCTCAGAGGCCCATCCATCCACATCAACTACGATCACTACTACCGCTACCCAGAGAAAACACAGCCACAGCCACAGCCACAGACAGGCACGTCTATCTGCCTCTGTAGATAGATTAAAGATAGATAGAGAGATTGAAGAGAAGTACTTAAGGAGACTCTCTAGATAGACAATGCAATATACAGCGATAGAAGTAGATAGAAATGGATCGATCCTACACAGTCGACTTCTGTAGATATGAAACTTCTGATCGTATCACGCCCATTGACTACTACTAATACTACTACTACTATGATACTAATTAATTATTTAGCTAAGAGTCATCGCCATAGCTAGCAACCGTAGTAGCCGTAGTAGTAGCCGTAGTAGTAGTAGTAGCCGTAGTAGTAGTAGTGGTAGTAGAAGTGATAGGAGCTATAGAGGTCCTCGTCTCATAATAGTAGTAGTGGGGATAGTGATAGGAATAGCCATAGTCCTAATCGTCATCGTAATATAATAGGACTACTACGTGTATGTGCCCATACCTCTACCTCCTCCCTCCTCACATAGAAACTAAGAGAAAAAGACCGACAAGAAAGAAGAAAGAAAGAAAGAAAGAAAGAAGAAAGAAAGAAAGAAAGAAGAAAGAAAGAAGAAAGAGATAGAGGGAGAGAGAAGAGTTGATACCTGGGAACTTGAGATGGAGGGTGCAGTTGGGGACGAAGCCATGATCGTAGAGCGTTTTCGTTAAATCGACTTTTCTTAAAGGAGGCGTCTCACACAAATACCACTTCCTCTGGAGATGAAGCGAAGAAGAAGAAGAAGTATCACTACTACTGGTACTAGGACTACTAGAAGAAGGAGGGAGAGATCGCAGATCGGGATGGAGGAACTAAAGGCAGAAGAAGACATGCAAAGAAATACACGACACTTGTGAATCAGAAAGAAAGATATCCATCCCTCATCTATCGATCTAGTCTTCCTCTATTATCTATGTAAGAGAACCTCCTCGAGTGTATGTACACTTCTTATCGTAGGAATGCTCTCTACACATGCAACAGAGTAGATCTACGCAGCCTTTCATGGAGATTCTCGTGTTTCTTTCTCTACTTGATGTATGTAGGGAATAAATAGAGGAAAGACACGAAGGCGCGAGCGAGGATGACGGAGAAAAGCTCTAATCTTTCCCACATACATACTAAACTACCCCTACACTTGTACCAACACAAGCACATCGCATACATATCCATCTACACATAGGCATTGTATATACATATATATATATATATATATATTCATATAGAGAGATATCTATATGGTGTATGGGTGTATATATTGATAGACTGAATAGCTCTGGATGGACTAGAGAGACATGGGGGGGCCTACACTCATACATGTTGGTAGGTAGATAAATACATACATACTCATACATATTCATACCGACATTTATATAGACATAGACATATAAATATTTATGATGTATGTATGTAGTAGGCTTACTAAGCGTGTGTAGATACACCCCCAGCATCTTTATCTCGAGAAGTTTCGAGAGGACACCCCTCCCTCATCCAATCCATACGCACACACATATTTTCATATATCCATATATCTTTTCTCTTTCTTTCTCTCTCTCTGGATATCTCCCTCTACATAAACTGGTATCTACTTTTATATATTCACGATGACAGGTGTACCTATCTTTGATCTACATCGCGACATCTACATCTATGTCTATCTTCAATCTATCTATCTCTCTATCCTTTATCTATCTCTCTCTCCTTTCTCTTTCTCTCTTTCCTTCTTCCTTTGTTCTTCTTTTCTTTCCTTTTCACAGAGAGGTTTTCTTTTCCCCTTCGTCTTCTTCTTCTTCCTCCCTTTCATTTTGACTATCAATAGGAATCCTGGGCCGAGAGAGGCTGGAGCAAGTGGGGTGTGCATACCTTCTGTACTTCTCCTCTGACGTATTTGAGAGTTTTGGAAGGTGCGAAAGTCAGCTGGAGAATGAGACGGTCAGGAAGAAGAATTCGCACTATACACGAGCGATACACTTTCCTCTTCTGGAGTTGCTCTAGCTGCTGCTTTAGCCTAGACTTGAAGGAAGGCCCTTCACTCATGATCTACACACATGGAGACAGACAGGGAAACAGAGAGAAAGAAAGAGAAAGAGAAAGATAAACCGAAAGAAGAGAAGAGAAGAAAGAAAGAATAGGAAGAAGGACAAGAATAGTCAAGGAGAAAAATAGAACGAGCTTCTTCACGTGTTTCCTTAGATAAATAATATATATCAAGCAAAGCTACACTCTCACACAGAGGTATACATAAATCTATTGCATGTATACACATATACATGCATATATATATATATATATATATACATGATATCTGTAGAGAGATATATGTGCAGATATACAAAGAGAAAGCAACTGAAGGCGTATGACTTTGAGGCGAACAATGAGAGAGAAGAAGGTCTGCCTACCTTTATCCTATCTATCCTTAATCTATCTGTACGATTGCCTACATATGCATGCTTCGTGTATGTAATGCATCTATTGCAGGTGTCTTCTTTCCTATCAGAACGTCAGGCGCATGCAGGAAGATCTCTATCTACATTTCCGTGTATCAGAACACACGAAGCCTCGAAGAAGAAGAAGAGACGACCGTGAAGGTGACAAAAGAGCCCCAGAATCCTTCCTTTCCTTTCCTCTTCTCTTTCTTTTCCTGTCTTTGCCTTCTTCTTTCTCCTGACACTCCTCTACATACACCGCCTCCTTCCACCCCCTTCTTCTTTCCATGGTCTATACACCTGATTCATGTTCTTCAGTTTTCATGTACATCCACCATCACACAACTTCTTCTCGGGTGTACATACACCTCACAATGCCTTCCGCCTTCTTTCCTTACTTCTTTAATCCTCGCGACGTCTGCAGCGGTTAAAGCCGGTGCGCGACTCGGTGAGGCAGAATCCTCGTCTTCTTCAGCCCCATTGAGTCTCCGCTGCTTTTCTTCTTCTTCTCGAGCTAGCTTCTCGCGATAGCGAAGCTCCTCTAAGGCATACACCGCAGGAGCAAGATCCACTTCCTCTTCTTTACCTCCACCTGTCTGAAAGACACAAGAAAGAAAGAAAGAAAAGAATAAAGGGGAGAAAAGGAACATTGAAGAAACATCTTAGGCTTCCTTCTTGAGAAATTTCGCACTCGTTGTATCTATCTATCTATCTTCACTAAATTATCCTCTTTCTCTTGGTGTCTATCGTCTTTCATCTACATCTAGAACGTCCTAGTCTATCTATCTTTAATCTATCTATCTATCT
>NW_027159069.1:0-1174 GCF_002600585.1 Cystoisospora suis
TTTTTCCGGTGGCAGGAAAAAGAGTACCCTCGGGACAAGTTGCCACCTCGGGCCTCATTAAAAAACCTGCCGTGCTACCTATAGTACTGCTATGCTATCGTGCTACCTATATTACTTTACTATAGACGTCCACATCATTAGAAGACTGTGACATACACGGTATGAACACAAGGGTAGAGAATAAGAGTACTCAACCGCAAAATGTATCGTAGTGCATGAATGTAAGATTATGTTGGTGTCGTTCTTCGGAGATCCCATTGATTCTTCTGTTTTTTATGAGACCTTTTCGAGCTGTCCATAGCTCCTTCATCCAGGTGAGGATCCTCCTCAGGGTGTCAAAGAGGTATTTCCTTGTCTCGTCTTTTCCAGGCTTCTCGTTCTGGTGAATCCTCTTCCACGATTTGATGAAAGCACTTGTAATGTGGCTGCTTGAGAGGCGGAGAGCCTCCCAGCCACCCAGCTCTTTTGTCAAATCTTGGCGTTCTTCTTGTAATGGGGCTGGTAGCCTCATACATTCTTTCGCTAGGTGAAGGCCGTTATCAGCTCCAGTCTTACCGCAAAATGGACATGCTTGGGGTGGTGTTGGCGGCGGATTGAAGTGCGGGAGACGGTGGAGGAAGCCGTAGCGACCTTCTGGCAAGCTGTGGTATTTGGGGGCCTTGTTGTCTATCTTCCATGCTGGGTCACTTTGTTTCCATGTTCTATATCGCCTTGCCTCCTTCGTGATCTGTTCTTTGGCCCAGCTAGCGTACTCTTCTCGTGCTTTCTTGACTAGCCCTTTCAAGTCTTCGGCTCTAGTCACCTCCTCCCACGTGAGCTTGAAGGTTTTGAAAAGGGCTTCGACGCTCTTGTAATAGGGGGTCTTCTTCAGATGTTGTAGATGCATCCACTTGGCCCCCAGGTGATCCCCGTTTTCTGGCACGTTTGCCATGCAGTGGACTGTTACTACAACCTGTTTCAACACCCACCATACTGGACTATATAGCAGACCCACCTCTCGTTGTAAGATATGTCTTGGTGTTCGCTCCAAGGCGTGGAGGGCTTGTCGCAGCGAGCACCAGTGGGCCATAAGGAGCTTCCGAGGATGAGGAATGTAGATCTCTGCAAGATACAGGCTCTTCGACCAGCCAAGGGATCGAAGAAAGACGAGAAGTTGCTTTGTCGTGGCTCCGTT
>NW_027159070.1:0-1951 GCF_002600585.1 Cystoisospora suis
CCTCAATGCACGTGTAAAAACCACCACGGAATAAACCACGTACATCTCAGCAGCAGTAATGAAACCATATGGCGGGCTTTACGCCGAGGGTGTGACTTTACACAGGACAATAGCTACTCCGCTCCATGTGTAAGTCACGATTGTTTCCCTCCTCTCCTCCGTTTGCAGCTAGACGTTTACATTGTCTCTGCATGTTGTCCGATTTGCTCCAACTTGCGCCTTTGCTCTCTTTCTTGGTTCTTTTCTTTTTTTCTTTCCAGTGGCAGGAAAAAGAGTACCCTCGGGACAAGTTGCCGCCTCGGGCCTCATTAAAAAACCTGCCGTGCTACCTATAGTACTGCTATGCTGTCGTGCTACCTATATTTCTTTTACTATAGAAGTCCACATCACTAGGAGACTGTCATGTACATGGCATGAGCATAAGGGTAGAGAAGAGTAGTATACCGGCCTCAATTTTGCGCAAAGGTATCGTAGTGCATGAATGTAGGATTATGTTGGTGTCGTTCTTCGGAGATTTCATTAATTCTTCTGTTTTTTATAAGATCTTTTCGAGCTTTCCATAGCTCTTTCATCCAGGTGAGGATCCTCCTCAGGGTGTCAAAGAGGTACTTCCTTGTCTCTTCTTTCCCAGGCTTCTCGTTCTGGTGGATCCTCTTCCACTCCTTGATGAAAGCACTTGTAATGTGGCTGCTTGAGAGGCGGAGAGCCTCCCAGCCACCCAGCTCTTTTGTCAAACCTTGGCGTTCTTCGTGTAACGGGGCTGGTAGCCTCCTACATTCTTTCGCTAGGTGAAGGCCGTTATCAGCTCCAGTCTTACCGCAAAATGGACATGCTTGGGGTGGTGTTGGCGGTGGATTGAAGTGCGGGAGACGGTGGAGGAAGCCGTAGCGACCTTCTGGCAAGCTGTGGTATTTGGGGGGCTTGCTGTCTATCTTCCACGCTGGGTCACTTTGTTTCCATGTCCTATATCGCCTTGCCTCCTTCGTGATCTGTTCTTTGGCCCAGCTAGCGTACACGTCTCGGGCTTTCCTGACTAGTCCTTTCAGGTCTTCGTCTCCAGTCACCTCCTCCCACGTGAGCTTAAAGGTCTTGAAGAGTGCTTCGATGCTCTTGTAGTAGGGGGTCTTCTTCAGATGCTGTAGATGCATCCACTTGGCCCCCAGGTGATCCCCATTTTCTAGCACGTTTGTCATGCAGTGGACCGTTACGATAACCTGTTTTAACACCCACCACACTGGATTATAGAGTAGACCCACCTCTCGTTGCAGAATGTGTCTCGGTGTTCTTTCCATAGCGTGAAGAGCTTGTCTCAGCGAGCACCAGTGGGCCATAAGGAGCTTCCGAGGATGAGGAAGGTAGATCTCTGCAAGATACAGGCTCTCTGACCAGCCAAGGGATCGAAGAAAGACGAGAAGTTGCTTTGTCGTGGCTCCGTTCCTGAGCTGGAATAGGCATCGAATGTGTTGCACAGCTTTTCCTAAGCTTTCATTCCCTATCGTAAAGTTGTTCTTGCGCCTTCCACCAACTTCCCTCCCGAGATAAACCCCGCGGGTCTTGAAGGGGATTGGTTCGCCTTGTACCCGAAGAGGATCCTTCGGCGCCTTCAAATAGTTCCCCGTCGGCACGATCTCACACTTGGAGGCATTGAACTTGCCATCCCAACCTGTTGCCCAATCTCCTAGAGCCTTGATGCGCTTCTGCATGCGCTGGAGCTGGCGATCGATGATGGCTAGGTCGTCAGCGTAACCAAGGTACGGAATATGTCCTTGGAAATGTTGCATCATGTATCCTCCCGATTGTTCGTCGATGCATGTATTAACTGTCTCCATAAAGAGAATGAAGAGGAAGGGGGAAAGGATACCGCCTTGGGGGGTGCCTCGTTGTATCTCGAAATCTCGAGTGCAGTAGGAGCCTTCTGCGTCTGCGTTGGTGATGCATGCTTTTCTTTCCT
>NW_027159070.1:2131-2296 GCF_002600585.1 Cystoisospora suis
ACCGGCTTGCCAGTGGGAGATGGAGGGAATACCCTTGAGCCTGCGCAGAATGACCAGCTCCAAAACCTTCAGGTCGGTGTTGAGTAACGTGATTGGCCTGTAAGTGCTTGGGTCTTCGCTATCCACGTCCTTCTTCGGGATAAGGACGATGTGTCCTGTCCGCGT
>NW_027159071.1:0-308 GCF_002600585.1 Cystoisospora suis
CCGCGGCCAGAGTGAACACGACGTGTTCTAGTTGGAAGCAGAGGCCGAACTACGGCCACAGACAGTCACGACAACCTACGCAGGCAAGCTACGGTGAGCTACGTGATGGCAATGTGACGCCTAGAGTGCAAGTCTATTGGGGGGGGACCGTGGAACCCCCGTTTGAAAGAACCGGTCGGGGCGACCAGACCCAGCCGAACGGCCAGGTCAACAAGGTGACCGCAAAGGGGAGGACGAGGCCTCCTGAGAGTCAGCGGAAGCAACAGATTAGCCCCGAAAGGCGGAGTTCGAAGTTTTCCAAGCACCAC
>NW_027159072.1:0-346 GCF_002600585.1 Cystoisospora suis
AAAAACTAGAATCTCGGCGCCGGGGGGAGGCGGACGTCGAGAAGGGGGAGCAACCTCCCGCGGCCAGAGTGAACACGACGTGTTCTAGTTGGAAGCAGAGGCCGAACTACGGCCACAGACAGTCACGACAACCTACGCAGGCAAGCTACGGTGAGCTACGTCATGGCAATGTGACGCCTAGAGTGCAAGTCTATTGGGGGGGGACCGTGGAACCCCCGTTTGAAAGAATCGGTCAGGGCTACCAGACCCAGCCGAGCGGCCAGGTCAACAAGGTGACAGCAAAGGGGAGGACGAGGCCTCCTGAGAGTGAGCGCAAGCAAGGGATTAGCCCCGAAGGGCGGAGTTT
>NW_027159073.1:0-216 GCF_002600585.1 Cystoisospora suis
CGGCTCGACGCCGATTCACCATGTCCTGCGATGCTTCTTGGCTCAAACCGAGCCAAAACGTTAGGCTTCACTAGAAGCCATTCATACTTCCACAGTTCCCACACGTGCATCGAGTTTTTGCACAAAGATACCGACTCTCTTCACACACAGCACACGTTGGACCGCCCTGGCCTGGCTCGACGGCTCCGGCCGGCGGGGATTTCATCTTGCGTCCGC
>NW_027159074.1:0-299 GCF_002600585.1 Cystoisospora suis
CCCAATAGTTGGCCACCTAGCCCTCCTAGGTTCCCAGTTCCCTTCACTGAAGTTATTCCCAATCACTTCTTTATCCGAATTTCGACCCCCAGGCTTCACCTCTTGTAGGGTAGCACAGCTCCTAATCTTCCCTCTCATTATTCTTCCAGTTCTGTCATCCTCCTTTGTCTTCATAACCTTCGTACACAGTATAGCCATCTTGGGTGCAGTTCCCCTGTTAGTCCTTTCAGCTTCGAATAGGTATAACTTCTCCCAAACATCTCCTCGAAGTACTGTGGCTCGGGGAGGGTTCCTCTTTA
>NW_027159075.1:0-445 GCF_002600585.1 Cystoisospora suis
ATGACAGTCCTTAGCCCTCCTTTCCCTCTTCTTCTTTCCGATATACCTCAGAGTGTACGATCTTCACTTCTCCGTCTGTCTCAGGAGTTGTAGATCTGTCTTCTTTCTCTTCTTCTCCCATCTATCTAGGTGGAGTGCTACTCTGAAAGAATGTCTCTCTACCGACACACGCAGAAACACAAAATGTCTCTCTCCTCCACAGTCTATTCTTCACCCTAATAAAGAACACCCCTACACACTCCACACTCCTATCCTATGCAAATCCATGTACGTCTAACTATCTACCTTTAGCCTATCTATATACCTACCATCTATCCATCTGTCTATCTATCTTTAATCTATCTATCTATCTTTAATCTATCTATATATCTATACATAGGTATGTAGGATAGATATACATATATGTCTATCTATGTATATGCATATCTATCCTACATACCTATGT
>NW_027159076.1:0-189 GCF_002600585.1 Cystoisospora suis
ATATGCAGCAAGCCGGAGAGAGAACAAAATAGAGGTCTATTTTTTCCTCGCAAGACAGAGGTGGAGCTCTACAGATCTATACAGAGGGGGGGGTGTAGGTAGAGACGTGAATTTACAGACACGGCGTGCCGGTGGATATATTTCTACTTCTCTCTCTCCCAGAGAACTTCTTTCTATCTATCTACCTAT
>NW_027159076.1:521-828 GCF_002600585.1 Cystoisospora suis
TTTCCTTCTTTCTTACTTTCTTTTCTACATCTCCATTTCTTTCCTGTTTAGTCCTTTCTTTCTTTCACTGTCTCTGTCTCTCCATATGTAGAAGGCGATGTCTATGGAATGGAGCTCCACTTACCAACAGAACAGAAGCTACAGTTAAATGCACAGCCTGCCTGTACATACAGCAGCATAGACATACCCACACACAAACATACAGCCACACAGAACATGTGTATTGATAGAGTGAAGGGGAAGAGATGCAGTCTTCGCTTCTCCTTCCTTCCTTTTATCTCCCGTTCATTTCTTCTTCTTTTCTTCT
>NW_027159077.1:0-3254 GCF_002600585.1 Cystoisospora suis
TTAAAGATAGATAGATAGACAGCATTATCTATCGCTCTTGAGGTCTTCATTCTGTTATTCTTTGCATATATATATATATATATGGAGAGAGAGACAGATGAATATGTAAGTAGATAGATAGACAGACGGACCTCTCGCGTCTTTTGTCTATGGTTTGTTTTGATTCTCACGAGATGAGAGGTTCTCTTCTTGTCTTTTCCTCCCTGTCTTTCTAATTGTTTCTTTCTAATTCATTCTTTCCCCACTTCTCTTCTTCGGCTCTCCTTCCTTTCTTGGTGCTGTAGGTGTCCGTGAAGGCATGCAGATGCGCGTTCCGAATCAGGGCCATATGGGCTATAGAGGAGGCAAGCCGGGGCATCTCTTCGTTGTCGTAAGCCATCACTCAAGCCACTTCAAAAAGCCACTCTCTCACTCTATCAATCTATCTATCACCTTCTTTATCTACCCATCACTCTCTCCATCTATCTATCTCCTTCTCCATCTATCTATCACTCTCTCCATCTATCTATCACTCTCCCACTCTATCAGTTAGAAGGCATGAACAGATAGATTCAAGATAGAGAGATTAAAAGTAGATGGACTGATCGGTCGATGGACTGGTGACTGAAGTTCCTTGTTGGGGCTGTCTTCTTTCTTTCATTCGCCTACGATTCCTTCGGCTTTTTCTTTCTCTCCCTCTTGTGTGTCGTGACGGAAGCTTTTCTTAGCCTATGATTTTTGCTGTAGGAGGGAACGAAAGAAAGAAAGGAGATATAATTTGAAGATGACTGTGTGTGTACTGGGTGCATTTTTGTAGTTAGAAATAACATTAGCATGACGTTCTATTCATAGTTTGGGCTGTATAGACACTCGGAAAGAAGAGGAGGAAAGGAACACAATTGAGGCTGAGAAGAACCTCTCGTGAGATAAACACTATCATGTGGAACGACGTGCAGTTACGCACGTGCATGCACATCATACATGATACATACAGCTGTATTCATATATACATATATATATATACCTAGGTATATATATTTATATGTCTACGTAGACAACTATGTAGGTGCATACATATCTTTGTTGTGCTTCTTCAGATTCGTTTTGTTTTTCTTTCCTTTCATCTGTGGCTTTTTTGGAAATAAGGGAAGTCAGGAGACTTTCACTCTCTCCTATGTCCATCTCTTTCTTCCTCTGTTGCCCCTTCTATCGTTATCAATCTCTCTATCTTCTGTTGTCTGCGTGCCTTTCTTAAGTATATTAGCGTATCTCTCTTGGTCTATATATATCTTTTCTCTCTATGTGTGCATGCGGTGAACGTGTATACACATATACAGATTCAAGTGTCGATGCCTTGCCCCTCTCCCTTCATTTTCTCCACTTGGCTATCTTCCTCATTTCCTTCTTTTCCTTCTTCCTCCTCTTCATATCTCCATGGATGTACATATATATCTATATCTGTCCTCTATTTATCTATGTATGTATGTATGCTTCTGTTGTCTCTGGTGTATGTACACTAGATTCATATCAAGCCTCATGAAATCTTCAAATGGGTTGACGATGATATTCACGTAGACGTGCCTCTCTCTATCAAACAGGTAAGCAAACAAGAAAAAGAAACAGAAGATAGTACATCTTGTCATCTTTTCTTCTTTTCTTATCTTCGTTCTCTCTCTTACTCCTTCACGAAGTCTACGTGTATCTACAGATGAGACACATAGTTAAAACATAGATAGAAAGATGTTGTGTCGCTACTCTAGACTCAATTTCAACGACACTATAGGTCTATCAAAAGAGAGAACAGAGAGATTTAGATCTCTTTCTCCATGTAGTTGTTTCATCTATGTATAGTCATCGAATGAAGTGGATAGATCTCTTCTTCATACAGAAACCTGTATGTCTGTATACATTTGACAGACGCACATGTATGTTCGCACCTGTACTTGTATCTCTCCTTTTCTATGGATATATGCATATCCACATCTATCTATATATTTATATGTATTTATATATGTCTATATCTCTACATCTACTCCTTTGATGTATCCCCGTGGGGGTCGTTCTTGTTTTATATGAAGAGAGAATTCACAAGTCGGTGCTCCCTTCCGCATGCAAAGAATGAAGACATGCAGCATCATGCTCTTCGGTTATCTATACGAATTCGTATGGAACTAGGGAGATAGCTACCATTCTACACTGATCTGTGTATCTGTCTACATGTAGCTATGTATATATATGTATATGTATACTGTACTATAGATCTCTTGATCAGTGCATGTTTTTTCTGTATTGATAGGAAAGTCTATTTCATGGAGATACCTCCATGTGGATCTCTCTATGTATTGCACGTATTCGTATGTGCTCTCTCTATATAAATAGATGCTAAACCTTCCTCTCTCAACCTCTCTCTCTCTACATATATATCTATATATATATAGCCAGGCGAACTTGGTCCATCGAATTCGTTCTTCTATCTACAGTGCTTTCTGTCATTGTCCTTTCTCTCTACATCTCTCTACATCCTTCTCTTCACCGCGCCTGTCTACTGTAGATACCCTTCCTCTCTAAGGGCATTCTCTTTCTTTCCTCTCGTCTGCCTCTTTCCCTTCGTGTCTCTCTCTTCTTCTCTTCCGCTCTCCTACTCTCCCTTTCTCTCTTGTTCTCCTCATCTTTCTTTCACTCTTCTTCTCTTTTTCCTCTTCTTGTTCTTTTTATAGTGTCTTCTTGGAGGGAAGATCGATGTCCCTACAGTCGAAGGAGGTCGATACTCTCTGTTTGTCCCTCCTGGGACAAATCCGTCGACTGTGAAGATTCTCAAGGGCAAGGGGCCGCCGAAGATTGATCATAGCAAAGGACATAGACACTTCGGAAACCTTGTCCTTCACTTCGTTCTTAAGGTGAGAGAGTGAGAGAAGAAGAAAACGATAGATAGATAGATAGATAGATGTCGCTTGTCCGATGTGTGCGAATGGAGAGGGGAGAAGAGGAGTTTGGAGCACTTGGAAGGAGAGTGTCTGAGTATTGAGGTGAAGACGTAAAGATGACGGGACTGCATGAATTTCGTCAACCCTCTCGAGTGTGTAGGAGAAAGAAAGAAAGGAAGAAAGAAAGAAAGAAAGACTCGGCATTCTTTGTCGTGAGCGTGATCATCTTGCGTCCCACCTAAGTGGGAATGAGTGAATATATCTCTTCCTCTCAATTTCTCTCTTCTTTTATGTTCTCTTTTTCTCCTGTTTTCCTCTTCATTTTTTTTCTCTTCTTCTTTCTGTCCTTTC
>NW_027159077.1:3313-3486 GCF_002600585.1 Cystoisospora suis
TCTTTTCTTCTTCATCTTCTTTTGACGATAAGCTCTTCGGACGTGAAAGAAACGCAGCGAGGCAGCATCAAACAAGAGATGGAGTAGGAGAAGAAGAACATACGAAGAACCATGAGGAGACGTCTTTGTATTCCAGTGGGGGAAGCACCAAGAAGGAAGACGAAGAAGAAGAA
>NW_027159078.1:0-298 GCF_002600585.1 Cystoisospora suis
GGAAAGGCCAGATTAGGCCACGAAAGTCCACGCGGGAAAACCTCCCGCCTCAGAAGCTGCATGCGCCGGCGGCCGCAAGACAACGGGCGCCACGCGCAGAGAGACAGAAGGCAGTCTAGTAGAGAGAACGGCACGCTTTCCACGAAAAATAGGTATCAGTAGCAAGCAGCACGCATTTGCTAGCCATTGGTCCACAGTAGGCACGAAAAGAATAAAGAAACACGCATAGGAACGACACCTCGGACCCGGGAGACCGCAACGGCTCAACGGGGACCAGCTCACTCGCCGGCAAATCGAG
>NW_027159079.1:0-180 GCF_002600585.1 Cystoisospora suis
TCGAGCCCGAGAATTGCTTGGACAGCATCCAGACACCGTCTCTCTGCCTCCGACAGCCGGGCTGCACTCGAAGGTCTAGAGAGGAATGACGAAAGTACTCTTTGCGTTTCAAGGACCAGGTTGCTCATCGCAAGCTCTCTTTCCGCCGACCTCCGGGGATGCCCCCTGGAAGCCAACAAC
>NW_027159079.1:667-1012 GCF_002600585.1 Cystoisospora suis
TCCTTCCGTATCAACACTTCCGCTTGAGCCGTTATCATCAGAAGGGCCGGCCATCACGCTCTGGTGCCGTATGTCGGCGTGCTCGACCTTCATGAATCTCCCGACCTTGCTCATTGGGCACAGGCTTCAGAAGGCGACGATGCGTACACCCCCTCCGCTTTTGGTTTTGCCTCGGTGGGGGTAATTTTTCGTGAGGGGGGTTGCTACGTCTGAAAAAGGCGGAAGAAGCGGCACAGCTTAAAGCTGTGTATAGGATATAGGAGCCTGCATTTCTAATGCCCGAGCAACGCCGCAGCTGAGAAACTGTGGAACGAGCTCGGGACCTCCCGCGGGGCACGTGACCAC
>NW_027159080.1:0-6160 GCF_002600585.1 Cystoisospora suis
TTGTCTCCATCTATATAAGGAAGACGTCCAGGGGAGGAGGAACGCTCTCTTCATTCTCCATCTTTTCTTTCTTTTTTGTCTTTAGGCGGCATTAGAGGAGTATCGACAGTTAGCTCAGCAAGCGAAGAAGGCGGCGCAACAGGAACGAGAAGATCTTACCAGAAAATGGCACGTCACTCCTCCTCCTCCTCCTCCCCCCTTACCTCTCTCTCCTTCTTCTCTTTTCTCTTCTATCCATTCGAATATATCTATATCTATATATATATAGGTAGACAAATAGATAGGTACTTGTACAGGCACATGTATATATATAGATATACACAAATACGCGAATGTGTATCTACCCGTGTCTCTATTCACATGCAGGTCGTAGTAGTCGAAGTAGAAGAAGTAGTAGGTGCAGTAGTGCTACTAGGAGTTGCTTCTTCTTCTTCTTCTTGCTATTGTTATGATAAGGATTTAGGGGCTTTTTCTTTCTCACTCTTTCTTTCTCACTCTTTCTTTCTCTTTCTTTCTTTCAATGGGGGTGTGTAGGTGTGGTGCTTGTAGCCGCAGCGGCTGATCGCTCGTTCCTCATTCCTTGACTTAGATTTTATATTTTCTTTTCCAAGTGTCGACGTGTCTAGAGTTGAAGGAGCGAGGGAAGTATTAGTAGCCTTCCTCTTCTTCTTATCGTTCTAGAAAGAAGGACAATTCTTTCTTTCTTTCTTTCTTTCAATTCTTCTTTGGATCTAGTCAGTCAGTAGTTCATACCTATCACCTTGATATATATGCGTTTATGGAGATACAACAAGAAGAAGAAGTCTAAGATGACGCAGAGGAGAATCTATGAAGGGAGAGATACTGCCTCTGTGCTATACTGGATTACAGCTCTCTTGATCGACACATGCATAGATACATATCTTGATCAATCGAAATTAGATAGATGAAAGGTATAATAAAGAAAGTTAGAGATACATAGATAGGTATGTATAGATTAGATATAGGTAGATATTATTTATCCTTCTTAGATAGAGGATTGAAGGCGTCCCGAGTTAGACGCTTTCTTCTTCTTTCTGTCTTTTTCTCTCTCTCCGTCATCTCTCTTCTTCTTCTTTTTATTTTCTTGTCTTTCTCATTGTTGCCTTTTGGACTTTCAGCAAAGAACTTCAAGATACAGTCGATAACGAGAGAAGAGAATTCGATACCCTCATCGTCAGGGTAAGAAGAAAAGACACAAAAAGAAAAGAAAAGGAGGGAATCTGTCAGAGTGCAGAGGAGAAAGAAAGAAAGGCATCTCTAGCTCTTGTAGCTGTAGGCTCACTCTATCTATCTATCTATCTCTCTATCTATCTCTCTTTATCTTATCCATCTATCTATTTATTCCTGAGCAGAAAGGAGTGTCGTGTCTTTCTGACAGTCTCTATATTTCTATGGAGATAGAAGGGCGTAGAAAGGACATGCCTCAAACGACCTAAGCAGCAGGAAGGTAGAAGACGAGAGCTCTTTTCTCTCCTCCTAGCTTTAATTCATCCGTATAAGGAGAGTAGCAGGAGGAGTAGTGCTGCGTCTAGTAGTAGGAGTACTTGTTGCTGCTAGTGAAGAGGAAGAAGAAGAGTTCAATTTCAATCCACCACCCTTAAAATGCAATCAAAACGAACCCTAAGAAACCAGCTGGAGGTGAGATATGCCTTGGATATGTCTGTGTATGTGAGACATATATAGAAAGCTATAGATAGATAGATTAAAGATAGATAGGTAGATTAAAGATAGATTGATACTTGCCTTCCTATGATGACGAGGAGGAGAAGAAGGAGGGGCTGCAGGTGCTTCTATTAATGATAAGGACAATTCGAATTTTGATAAAGGTAGAAGCAGAAGCAGTAGCTGTCTAGGGTGCAGGAAGTGAGGAGGGATAGAAGGAGGGACGCAAACCTTAGCATGAAGCTCTACCAACACAAAAGTAGTAGAAAGCTATCCAAATTCTTCTTCTTCCTCCGTCATCTCTTCTTTTTCTTTTTCTTTTCTTTCTTTCTCGTGTGTGCTTATTTCGACTCGAGTTAATAGAGACAGACAGTCAGAGACAGACAGACAGACAACGTGTCTCGTGTTAATGATAGTCTTTCTCTTCTCTCTGTGAAATCTCTAAATGGCATATCTCTATTTCCATCTTTTCTTCTTCTTCATTTTCTTTCCTTGTTTCTGCATTCTCTTCTCTTCTTCTGTCCTTTTCCCCATACTTTTTCTTTCTTCTTCTCTTTCTTTGCTTCTCGAAAGGAGGCTGAGAATAGGGTGGCTCGCTTTCGGTCTAGTTACGCCAAGATAAAGCAGCAGCTGGAAGAGGAGAGAAGGCAGTACGCCCTTATGATGCACGAGGTCGCAAAAAAGGTATGAAATCCCACACATACACACTCTCTCTCTCTAGAAAGCAAGAAAGAAAAGAGAAAGGAAGAGAAAGAAAGACGCACAGCTATTGGAAGCTCCAGGCTTTCTTTTCTGCTCCTCTCCGTCTTTCTTTCTTTCATCTCTTCTCTTTTCTTCGTCTTCTTCTTCTTCTTGTGGAAGTGAGCTTTCTGTTGTTCTTCTTCTATCCTACAGAGAGGCTGCCTTTCTCCAAACGTGGTTTGCTCATACGCAGACATATCGAGAGATTTCTTCTTCATACAGAAAGAGAGAAATCGATCTATCTACCTTCAGTCGATCTATCTATGTATCTATCCATCTCTAATGTATAGATCTATATGTATACACACTGGAGATACATACATGACGTACCTCGTAGTAGAGCTTATCTCCTTGTGCTCGTTGAATGCATAGAGGGTCCGAATATAAGCCGAGAGAGAGAAGACATGGCGTGATTAAGACTTTTTCTTTTCCTTCTTCTTCTGTGTGGGTGCTAGGTGGAGAAGGAGTGCGAAGATTACGAGGGCTTCGTGATCGTAGCCATGGAAAGTCTTTTGAAAGAGAAAGGCGTGACGATGAATGAGAAAGAAATACGAGACTACTTCTATACACAAAGGGGGATACACAATAAACATACAATACACCCCGCCATTTCTGCTTCTTCTCTCTCCAGAAAGGTATGTCTCTCTTTCTCTCTTTCTTTCTTTCGAGTTCGTTATGAGCTCTTTTCGTTTCCTTCTTTCCTATTCATGTCTTCTTTCTTTTCTTCTTTTTGTCTCTGTCTCTCTTTCTTTTTCCGTTACTAGGGAAGTGTCTCTTCTTCATCTTCATCTTCTTCTCTTCTTCCTTCTCAGTCACAGCCACAGCAGAGGTCGTCTAGCTCTTCTTCTACAGGCCCGCTAACTGTGAAGTATCAATTCCGAGCTATGGACCCCCCCCCCGCCGCCATCAAATAGAAAGACAAGCAAAGAAAGAAAGAAAGGAGAGGGTGCTGAAGAGGAAGAGGAAGAAGAAGCAAAGAGAGGAGGGCGGATGGATCGAAGAAAGTCTGTTTCTTGTTAACGTGCGTTCAAAGGCAAGAGAAGCATAAAAGCCTACATGCGAAGAGGAGAGAAAGAAGGAAGAGAAAGAAAGGAAAAGAGAGAAAGAAAGAAAGAAAGGAAAAGAAAGAAAGAAAGAGTGAGAAGCTTTTTCTCTCATTTGGATTGACGAAGAGACAACGAAAGACATTTCTAGAGTAGAGAGATTTCTTCTATTTCTTTCTTTATCTCCATCTGTGTATCATGCAGTCTTGACCTCTCTTTCTCTTTCTTAGTATCAATAAGACCAGTCACCTTCTACGGCTAGACATTCTTCTACAAACTCTATATGGCACATACCTATCTATCTACCTATATCTACAGATATCTATCTATATATATCTATAGATATCTATCTATCTATATCTGTAGATATCTATCTATCTATGTATCTATATCTATCTATCTATATCTGTCGTTAATCTATCTATCTTTCAGTTTGGTGCCTCTTGTCATGTACATGTGTATAGATGGAGATACACGTATGTCTTTGGCTCTAAGCACCTATCACGTATAGATCTCTTCATACACATATATCCATATATATGTAGATATTGGATGTATACCGAGTCTTGGAATGTCTGCATTTTTGATGTGTGGGAGAAAACTCCCTCTTCTTCCCCTTCTTTTCCTCCTCCTTCTCCTCTTTTCCTCTTTTCGCTTTTTCTTCTTTTGTCTGACCTTCTTCATGATGTTGATAGAAAGTCCATCCGTTCCCCTTCTTCTTTCTCTCTTCTTTTTTCTTTCCTCTTCTTGTAAGTGTTGACGATTCTACTAAGACGACGAAGAAAGAGACCTCTTTTTCTCTTTCTTTCTTTCTTTATGAGTTAATTCGTTTTTCTTTCTTCCTTTCTCTCTCTCTCTTCATGAAGAAGCAAAATAGCTTCTTCGGGTGTTCTTTTCTCCTTGTCTATTGTCTATCTCCATTCAATCCATCGATGTCTATCGATCGGGCAATCTCTCTCTATATATGTGTGTACGTGTGTATTTCGTCTTCTTCTTTTTCTCCTCTTTCAGCTATAAAGTTTCTTTTGTGTTCGAGAGACCTGCATATGGTACTCTCTATTCAAACATCTCCATCAAAATTCTCAACAATTCTCTTTCTCTCTTTCCTTCTCTCCTTCTTCTTCTCTCTTTTCTTCCTACTCTATCCTGGACTCTCAATGAATAATACACAAAGTAACACCCCTCCATCTATCTTCAATCCATCTTTACACTTTACCCTATCTAGCTAGCCAGCTGGCTAGCTAGCTATCTTTATCTATCTACCTTTAATCTATTTATCTATCTATCTTCCCCTCAGTGATAGATAGATAGATTGAAGGTAGATAGATTTCGAATGGATAGAAAGATAGTCAATCGGATAGTTAGATTGCAGAGAGATAGATCAAGGCTAGATTCAAGATAGATAGAGAAGGATACAACTCTTGATATTTTTAACGTAAAAGGTAGGCAGATAGATAGCTGCTGTACAGTAGGGATAGAATAAGAAGATGAGGGAGAGGAGGAGAAGCTCGACCTGTAGGTAGGCATTCTACTATAGAGAAGTAGACCTTCTTGAGAAGAATGATCGAAATCTCTCTTTCACAGACCACCCTGAATGAAGTGCTCTTCTCTTACAAAGATAAAGAAAGACAGACATGATGCAGGTCTAAGAGAAGACTTTTTCTTCCCTTTTCAATTAGAATGATGAACGAAGCGAGGGGTCTGGAGAAAAGAAACGTCAAGAAATCCCACCTTTACTCTCTCGACTCGACAAAGAAGAAGAAGAGACACAAAGTCCAAAAAGAATCTCCTTTCTTCTTTCTTTTCCTTTTCTTATGAAGTCAAATGCCTTGCCTAATCTGTCTCCTTCCGTCTTCCTCTTCTACTTCATCTCTCTCTTTCTTCTACCTCTATATCTCTATCTATCTTGGATCTATCTATCTATCTAATTTTAATCTATCCATATATCTACCTTTTTTATCTATCTCTATCTGCGTCCCTGTGTATTTCATTCTTTGCGTCTCGGTTCCTGCGAGGTGTATGTACAGCGTGAAGAGAGAGGGGGAGCGTTGGAGAGTTTCTTGATCTTGCAGAAGTAAATCGGACCACCCCCAGAGAGAAGGTCAGGCATAAGCAAGTAGCCGTAGCTTGTCTCTTCAACAATCCACGCAAAAGACGAAGAAGAAAAAGAAGAATCTCTGTCTTTTCTTCCTCTTCCTCTTCTTCTCTCTTCCTCCTTCTTCTTCTCTTTCTCTTCGTTCACGTCAACGTCTTCTTCTTCTTCATTGCATGCCTCATCGCGAGTCTTTGGACTCTTTTCTGACAGGCAGGTATCTTCCTCCTTCTCAGTCTTCTCCTCTTCTTCTTCTACTTCTTTCTTTTCTGTCTTCTCTTCTTCCTCTTCTTCTTGATCAGAAGGATGAGAAGAAGAGGATAGAACCTTGATGTGAGGCGAGGAATGGAAGAAGTCGGAAGGAGAAGAAGAAGAAAAGCATGCAGATGCTCCATTACATGAGTCCTTCATACTTTCATGGAGATTCTCCTCCTTCTCCTTTTCACCTTCTTCTTCTTCTTCTCTCTTTCTTGCTGTAGGAAAGCGACAGATTTTAATATTTTCTTCACCGTAATACTTCAAGACCTTCTTGATAACCTTCATTGAAAAGAAAAAGAAAGAAGGAAAGAAAGAAAGAAAGGTGTTGTAAATGAAGTGGATG
>NW_027159080.1:6265-6406 GCF_002600585.1 Cystoisospora suis
ACGTGAGAAAGAACGTTCACTAGGAGGGCGAGCGATGGCTCGAGTGTACATACACCCCCCCTATCTACTGTGTACATACACTTGTTTGCTGTATAGACACACAACATATATATAAACTTCGCACTTTGACTGACTTCACTT
>NW_027159081.1:0-310 GCF_002600585.1 Cystoisospora suis
GCATAGGACCCACAGGTAGTAGCCCTTCACCGTGGCTTTGCCTTGTTTCCCGTCTGGGCCATTGTGTCAGTGTATCGGCAACGGCCCCCTGCGTTCTTAGCTTTATTACAAAGTGGTGGGCACTGCGAGGAAATCGCTACGCCCTCGGTGAGGAAAGTGTCTTTTTTCTGTGGGAAGTGGCTCTTTTTCCTTTTTTGCCACTCTCCATTGTAGAAATTTTCCAGTAACGCCGGGGGGACTCACGAAATAGGGAGCAACGGAACGGGACGTCGTGCGGGAACGCCAGTGGAGAATGCGGACAGATTCGCCA
>NW_027159082.1:0-669 GCF_002600585.1 Cystoisospora suis
GGCTCTGCCTTGTTTCCCGTCTGAGCCATTGTGTCAGTGTATCGGCAACGGCCCCCTACGTTCTTAGCTTTATTACAATATCCATAAAGTATGAACGCGCCGTCTTCCTGGCGAGCAGCGACAACTCCCGAAAGCAATTCCAGACTGGAGTGAACACGTATAAAAAAAGGGGAGTTCTGCTTTTCTGGTCTGCACCACTGCCGACTAGCGGTAGCTTCACCTCGGTGTCGAAGAAAACGCGCACTTCAGCTATTCACGAGCAGGGGCGGCTACACACAGGTCTGGTGCCTGCAGCGCGACAGCAAGCCGGGTGTCGTACCCTTTTCAGCTCCATCCTTCGCCTCGAACGCAAGCATGCCGCCATGTATTTTGTTATGTTGTTTTTGCGAGATCCCTCTGAAGGAAGCAAGGCAAGCCAGGATACATAACTCGGTCGACTTCGTCGTGCGGAGCAAGGAACTCCGCGATCTCCCGAGCATCCTCACTTTGCTTCTGCACCCTAACGCCAAGTGTTTTGACAGTCAGAAGGGTGTAAAAAGCCACCTGCGGACTCATGCTATTCCCCAGCACAGTTCCGCAGATAGAATATCTTATCACGGAGTTCCTTTGTCCCAGATATCACCGCGCCGGCAACTATGCAGTTGTGTCTGTAATGCTCGTCATACGCCT
>NW_027159083.1:0-380 GCF_002600585.1 Cystoisospora suis
TGGACAGCCTCGCCACGACGTGCGATCTCAATACCTCAGACGGTCCTACCTCCTAACGCGCCTCTCTCCGTCTCTGCGGGCCTCCTCAGAGTTGTTCTCGCTTGCCGTACTCGAATCTTCGGCTGAAAACGCTTCCTTCTCGCAAATCCCTCTTCTTGCCAATCTGGGCTCATGTGTCGTACTCGGGGTAATCTGGGTCTAACCCCCTCTTGGTACTTCCCGGTCGTTAGGTTGCTCTAGCAGCCCTCCGTGACTCCCTTTGGGGCCTTCATGCCTCTAACCAACCTGCAATTTGGTTAACTCGGGCCGGCCAAACTTCTTCTCGGATCTACGCCTTCAGGCTGGCTTCAGGCCAGGCCGGCGGCTATTATTCGGGCCGC
>NW_027159084.1:0-4122 GCF_002600585.1 Cystoisospora suis
TCTATCTCCAATCTGTCTCTTTTCTATCTTTAATCTATCTATCTCTCTATCTCCAATCTATCTCTCTTTCTTATCTTTAGTCTCTCTGTCTATCTTTTTCTCTTCTTTTTGTCGTTCTTTGAGCGGGGGTGGTGTGTGTCTCTTCTATGGTGAGGCTTTCCTTCTTTCTTTCTCTCTTTCTCACTCTTTCTTTCTCTCTTTCTTTCTCACTCTTTCTCTCTTTCTTTCTTTCTCACTCTTTCTTTCTCTCTTTCTTTCTCACTCGTTCTTTGTTTCCTTCTCACTCTTTCTTTTCTTTCTTCTTCAATTCTTTCTTTTCTTTTCTTTCTTTCTCCCTTTCTTTCTCACTCTTTCTGTTCATCTTTACTTTCAAGCCATTCTACTGGACCTGCACTACTTCTTCACCAAGAGAGAGAAAGAGTTTGAGAAAGAGCGATAATAGACAGACAGATATAGAGAGAGAGGATGTGTTGTCCCCGCTAAATCCTAGAAGGTTTTCTTTCTGCTGCGTTGCATTTGGAGACTTAATCTCCGATCTAGGTGTGTCTCTGCTGACCTAGGAAAGCAAAAAGAGAAGAAATGAACATGAAGATAAAGGCAAGAGAGAGATAGAAAGTTCATTAGCTAGTTTCTCAAGATCGGGCTAAGACTTGAAGAAGGAAGAAAAATCTGAAGAGCGGAAAGAAAGAAAGAAAGAGAGGAATTACTCTCCTCAATCTTCTTTCTCTTTCTCCTCTCCTTCTTCTCCCTCTTCTTCTTCTCTTCTTCTGGTGGTGTATGATCTCGCGGTATGTTTGATGGCTCTTTTTCTTCTTCTACTTTCTTTCTTTCTGCAGGTGCCTTGGTCTCCGAGAAGCTTGGAATTTCTATCGGTTCTCCCCCAGGGAAGGAACCTCTTACCGACTCTTCTTCACCTTTCTCTTTTCTTTCTTCTTCTTCTTCTTTCTCATTGTCTTCTTCTTCTGTTGTCTCTTGTTCTCCTCTTTCGTCAGCAGCTCGGAAACTGCTTCTCGAGTTAAGACAGAAAGAAGAAGAACGAGCGGATGATGAGGAAGACGAAGATGAAGCGATAGATGCAGAGATTCTTTATATCGAAGAGAAAGAGAGAAGAGATCTTCTCAAAGAAGGAGAAAAGAAGAATCTACATTCCCACATTCTCGACCCATACAACTATCATAGGGAGGTCGCTGACTGCATGAGGCGTCGAGCAGCTCTCCATTCTTCATCTTCTTTTTCTTTCTCTTCACTCGGGAAAGTAAAAGACAGACGGGAAGAGGTCCTAAAATGCGAAGGAGAGAAGAAGAAGAAGATATGTCGACTCCTCCTACTTCTTCCTTTTCCCCCTTCCCCTCTTCAGGGAGATCGACTTTTATCTCTCTTTTCTCTCTCTTCTTCTTCATCATTATCGTTGTCTAGCTTCCTTAGTGAGTTTATGTTTCTATCGGTTCCTCCCTTCCGAGAGAATCTTTCTATTCCTTTTTCTCCACTGCCGTCGACTTGTTCTGTCCTTTCATCTCTCAAGAAGATCAAGGCAAATCATCCAGAAGGAGAGAAGGTTTCTGGTCTTCTTCCAAGAGAGAAAGAAGAAGCAGAAGAAACTGCTCTTTCATTCTCTTCGACTAAGAGAAGAAGATACCAAGGGGGAGATAGGGTATGTGGTAATAGAGAGGCGAAAAGAGAAGAGGAAGGAGAATCGAGACGTCGATCTTCTTCACCTCAATCGATTCGTGATAAAGGCTCAAGACCCCCGCATTCTTCTTCTTTTACTCTTCTTCCTTTCTCTTCTTCTTCTTTTCACCATCAGGGAGGTTTGTGTGTCTCTCCTCTTCTCTATCACGAAAATGAAGAAGAAAAGAAGAAGAGTAAAGAAAGTACCCATCCATCTTCGATACTTAAAGAAGGAGAAAAGGAAGAAGCAGATTCAGATGAAGATCCTTCGAGAAAGAAAGAAGGAAAATCGTTGCCGTGGCATGCAACTTCCTTTCACTCCTTGGAAGATCTAGGCTGGAGCATCGACGCTTATGGCCGAGTCGTGTCTCTCTTCTCTTCTTCAAAGAAAAAGCCTGGAGAGAAGAGAAGAGATCTGCTAGGAGAAGAAGAAGAAGAAATGAAGAGAAGACAAGAAAGAAAAGAAGAAGATGAAGATGACGAAGTCAACAGACTCGGGGAGACCCATCCTTCTTCTTCTTCTGATACTGAAGAGAAGAAGAAGAAGACGAAGAAGCTCTCCAACTCTCAGTCTAAACAGATGGATGAATCACATAGAGGGGAAGAAGAGCAGCAGCAGCAGCGAGAAGAAGAAGAAGAAGGTGGCGAAACAAGGAGGAAAGAAGATCAAGAGAAAGAAGAAGAGGAAAGCTCCGAAACTCCTGAAACGGATAGGAAGAAGAAGAATAGTAATAGTAGTAGTAGTAGTGACACACCAGATGAAGTCGACTGTGAAGGGCTGAAACTCTCCCTCTCCGATGAGATTTTCTTCTCTTTTCTTCTCGGCGGAAGCGTTAGTACTCTCCCCTCTTCTTCTTCTACCTTACAGGGTTGTCTCGCTGAAGAGACGCATGAAAGCAGAAGGAACGAGAAGACCTCTTCCCACAGACTTTCTTCTTCTTCCTTAGGCTGTTGTCACATGTCTCTGGTCGATTCTCTCTTTCCTCCTCTTATTCTCCCCCCCTATCTATCGAGAGAAGAAGAAGAAAGATATAGTTAGTAGATAGATGAAGACGAAAAGAGCAGCGATGTGCATGAGATAGATGGACAGATGGATCAAAAGGGAGAAGAAAAGAAGAAGAGAGGAGAGAACACGTTTCCTCTCCGACTCCGTTCATTACACAGGCTCTTTCTTTCTCACTCTTTCTTTTTCACTCTTTCTTTCTTTTTCACTCTTTCTTTCTATCGATAACTTTCCGTCAACTACCCACTCGTGTGGAATTCCAGGTCTCTCTGTTTCATCTATCTACCTATATCCACGTCTATATATATACACGTGCATCTACGAGTCTCTCTCTCTTTCTAGGTCTATATACATATATATGTATCACGATATAGACGAGTGTGTAAAAGAGAGAAAGGGGTAGGACGTGATGTATCAGTCCTCTTGTCTCGACTGATTGAAGAGGCAAACCTCGTGAGTGGCCTATGAAAGATGCGACGAGAGGGATGGATGGATTGCATGCATGCATGCAGTTAAAGTCATCGTAGCTCTAGTGACTGAGAGAGATACTTGGCCCCTTGCTTCCTTTTCTATTTCTTTCCTAACTCGCTTCAACTCATTTTCCGGGCCTACGTAAAGACAACAAGAAGAGTCAACAGAAGAAGAAAGAAGCGACTCTCTCACTCTTTCACTTACTACTAGTACTGCTACTACTACATCTTCTCTTTTCTTTTTTCTTTCCCTTTTTCCTCCTCGTGCTTCTTCCCTCGAACTCTTTCCAGCCTTGACTGTTTCTGATGAAGATGAAAGAAGAAGAAGAGGAAGAAGAAGAAGAAGTGGAAGAAGAAGAAGACTTTGCCCGTTCTACTGGGGCGTCTCACTGTTAGCATAGAGATGGAGAGAGTGGTGGTAGTCGATAGGAGAAGAGAAAGAAGAGGGAGAAAGAGCTTTTCGAATGAACTCTTCTCTTCGACATGCCGATCTTTGCTTCCTCCTTATAGAGACGATCAAAACAAGAGAGCAGTGCCTTATTGTGGTAGTAGTAGTAGGAGGAGACATGATCTATCTCTGAAGTTTCATACATTCCCATTCGTTTCTTCTTGTTCTTTTTCCTCTTTTTCTTTTCCTCTCTTTATGAATGAGTAGGCGGCGTGAGATATGTGGACTTGCTTGCGAGGCCTCTTTTCTCACTCCTTTTCTGATGATTCGTATGGAGACACGCAGCATGCGGTAGAATGCTTTATCAAGCCCTTGTTTCTCCCCCCTTTCTCTTCTTTTTCTTCTTCAATTCCTCTCTCCTCTCCAAGCCGACAGACAAAATTCAAGACAGATAGAGGAAGGAAGAAAGACAGAAAGAAAGAGAAGATAAATTCACACAGACAGACATATAGACATAAGCACACATGTCTGCATATTCATGTATCTATCTATAGGTAGGCAGCGGGGAAGGGGAGAAAGAAGAAGATGAAGAG
>NW_027159085.1:0-351 GCF_002600585.1 Cystoisospora suis
ATTCATTAATGAATATACTCTGCATAAGCCTCTGAAATGTTGCTGGTGCCCCTGATAAACCAAATGGCATAACCAGAAATTGGTAGGTTCCGTACCTTGTTTTGAAAGCGGACTTCCACCGGTCTTCTTCAGCAATCTCCACCTTATAGTACCCTTTTTGTAAGTCTATCTTAGTGAACCACCGGGCCTTTCCCAGCCGATTTATTAAATCCTGTATTTTTGGGATCGGATAATCATCCTTAATCGTTATTTTCTTCAAAGGTCGGTAGTCTATCACTAATCGTAACGACCTGTCCGGTTTCCCAACGAAAAAGACGGGTGCCGCCACTGGTGATTGCGACGGCACGATGA
>NW_027159085.1:825-1097 GCF_002600585.1 Cystoisospora suis
GCTTGCCACCCGAAATGGCGTATCCTCTCCCCGCCTACCTCTATTTTCCTTCTTTTGCATCGTACTGGTTAGGGTTTGTGGCCTTTCGCTCACGCGGGTCTCTTCTCCGCTGCTTCTCTCTTCCGCCTCTTCTTCTGGGCTTGCCTTGCGGAACGCGATTCTGTCCCTTTCCCTTCTTTCTTTCAAAAGCTCCTTGGGTATTGTCCTCTCTCCCTCCTGTGTCCATGTTAGTTTCCTGATCTCTTCCTTTTTCAGTCGTGGTTTGGCCGGTT
>NW_027159086.1:0-3222 GCF_002600585.1 Cystoisospora suis
GAGAGATTAAAGATAGACTGATAGATAGGTCAAAGATAGATAGATAGATTAAAGATAGATAGATAGATTAAAGATAGATAGATAGATAGATAGGGGAAGATCTGCTTACATGGAGCTGCATGTGTACAGACATGTTATGCACCAAAAAAGACAGAGAGAGAGAGAGAGAAGGAAAGAGAAAGAAAAGAATAGAAGTGCAAACACGGAAAGCTGAGATTGATGAAGAGAGGGGTAGATATTCTCCAAAGAAAGAAGAAGAGAAAAAGAAAGATAGAGAGAAAGTCTAGGCATTTAGAATGATGTACATACTCATTTGGAAGGTTAAGAAGTTGCCTCGTTCCTTTTCGCCAGTTCTCTTCATTTATCATATCCGAAGGGAAAGATGAAGAAGAAGAAGCGGCTTTCTCTAAACAGAACTGAAAGACAACAAAGGAGGAGAAGAAGAAAGAAAGAAAAAAGAAGAGGAGAAAGATTCCTGGGTGTGCTGATGGGAATGCCTTGAAGAGAACTTTACTAATAAGGGAAGCATAACACACTTCTTTACTGACTCTTCTGTCTATCTTTGATTTATCTATCTTTGATCTACTTTTGATCGACCTACTATCTTTCTTTGATCTGCCTCTAGTCTATGTATCATATTCAACAAGACTCTCTATATCTATGTCTATGCTTATATGAAGAACTCCTAGAGTGGATTGTCTTCATTCTAACTAAGTTTATGTAGGAGAGATACATCGCCAATTGATCCATGACGTCGACGCATGCACACACACGTCTACGTACGTATACCTCTCTATATAGTGATCTATCTATTGACCTATCTATCTATCTGTCTGTCTAGCTGTCTTCATTCTTCTCTCTTTGATCTATCTAGCTATCGTCGATCTATTCATGTATGTAGCTTCAGCAATCTTCTCTGTGTAGGTGGTCACGATACAGACTTACACACAATAGACAGGAGAAAGTCAAATAGTAATGAAAAGACAAAAGAAAACAACTACTCAAAACTTCTGAGAAAGAAGGGGATCTGTCTATGGATACAAATAGATAGATAGATCCATATCTATCTGGACAGAAATACAGAGAGAGAGAGATATGCATAAGACGTCATACTCGATGTAATAAGACGTGAGTCGTGTCCTATCTTATCTTCTCTACTTCTTCGGCAGCACCTAATCTTCTCCTTCTTCTTCAGATGCTTCCGTAATTCACGGACTGAGAGAGAGAAAGAAAGAGTGAGAAAGAACGAAAGAAAGAAAGGAAGAGTGAGAACGAACGAACGAAAGAAAGAAAGAGTGAGTGAGTGAGAAAGAGAGAAAGAAGGAAACCTCTGTAGGAACCCTCTTACAGGTTTGAGAGCATTGAGAAAGTCTTGTAGAGTGTGGAATTGATTCTGAATGCTTTGCCTTAAGAGTTCGAAGTGTTCGACACTAGGAGGAATCCCCAGAAGACGGAAGGGAGGCGCCGCTGCGTCAAAAATTACTCGCGTATGTCTAAGAAGAAGAAGAAGAATACACACATACACATTCACGACGGAGTGAAAAGAAAAAGAATAAGAAGAAGAGGAGGAGACACGGACGATGATCGTGATGAAGTTGGCTCTAAGGAGAACGAAGAATTGAAAAAGAAGAAGAAGAAGAAGAAAGAACTGAAGAGTCTCTCTTTCTCTCCTGTAGAGGGATGTTGATGTGAGAGAACGAGATAGGAGCTATTCTCGCCCGCTCTCTCTCTTTCTCGATGTGCCTGGAAAGCAGTCTAGACAAACGGCTATCTATCTTTAATCTGTCTATCTTCAATCTATCTACCTGTCCTTAATCTACCCGTCTCGAAACTATCTATCTTCCTATCTCTGATCTATCTATCTATCTTTAATCTCCCTCTCTCTGATCTCTCTACGTATCTATCTTTGATATACGACTGATCGATCTCTCCATCTATCTCTCTATCTATCTCTCTATCTATCGTTGTCTCTCTATCTATCTCTCTATCTATCTTTGTCTCTCTATCTATGTGGAGTGTTGGTCGTACTTTTCATAGAGGATGTCGATGAGACTGATGAATCGACGTATTTCATTTGGGTAGTCGTCCATCTTGTCATGTAAGTCAGGAATGGTCGAGAGAAAGACTGTATGGAAATGCTGAGCTATCGCGAGGAAGTCACTAGGCCCCACAGATCGCATGCAAAGATCCTCAAAAGAAAACTGGGCAAAACCTCCCGACATCCATGGGACCTAAAAGAGAAAGAAAAAGAGAAAGAAGATAGAGAAAGAAAACACGAGATCAAGAAAGAAGGGAAGAAGATGTGGAAGATAGAACGGAAGATTACAGAGAGATGCATACATTCAAGATAGATCAAAGGTAGATAGAGGAAATCTACGAGAGAGAATTAGATTGATGTGTATCCGAAGAGAGATATGCCTAAGTGGGAGTACTTGGAACGCGGGAACAGAGAGGCAGACGTCACGCACAGAATAAGCCGGCTGCAAAGAAGACAGAAGAAGAAGAATGTAAAGGAGGAGGAGAAGGAGAAGCAGGCATTCTTACTTGTAGGTCTCTTCCCATGGAGACTTGTATCGATCCAGGCCCAGGAGAGAGTGAGTTGTCTTGTAGGAGATACTTAAATTGTTTCAAAATTTCTTCTTCTTCGCGGGGAGGCACGAAATATAAGCCATGAGAGCTCGCCGTTAGTTTACTTAACCTACACATTACCAACGAGACACGCATGCGCATGCATATTCATTTTTCTATACATACGTAGGTATATACATGTATATCTATACATATTTATATGTTTGAGGCCTCAGGCATTTATTCGGTGTACATGTGGTATAGACTTCTGTATACATGATGAGGACAAGGAAAGATGTTGCGAGAAAGAAGAGAAGAAGAAGACTGGCCAATTCACTCATAGAAGATCGAGAAGACCTTCGAGTACATACACACCAAGACACGTAGATGCTGTTGTTCGTCCAGCTCTATAAATACACGACAGGAAGATAGCAAGAAAGAAAGGTCTAGAGGGATCTTCTGTCCTACCTATATATGGAGATATGTGTATCTATATACATGAATATGCACATATTTCTATCTATGTATGTATACAGTGGCGTAGCGCGGCGTATCTAATACTTGTGTGCACCAGGTATGTACGCACGTATGCATGAATGTATGTACGTATGTATGTATGCACGTATGTATCTATGTATGTATGTATGCACGTAT
>NW_027159086.1:3466-3698 GCF_002600585.1 Cystoisospora suis
AAAGAAAGAAAGAGAAAGGAGAGCGAAGAGTTGCCTACCTGTAATCTTTCCGAGTTTCTATATGAAAGACTTCGCAGCAGTCAAGAAGGAGATCGATGAAAGGCAGGAATCGATCGCGATTCAGGCCTCCTGCATAAAGCTCTGAAGGAGGCCTGTTGGATGTGGCCACTACTATAGCCCCATACTATAAGCAACAATACAATACAATACACACCAAAATATACAGACATAC
>NW_027159086.1:4151-4337 GCF_002600585.1 Cystoisospora suis
AGATAGATTAAAGTTATTTTACCGAGAAGAGAGCCTCGAAGAGTCGTTTAAGAATCATGGCGTCTGCGATGTTTGTAACCTGAAGGGAAGAATGGGCGGACGATAGATTCGAAAAGAAAGAAAGAACGAAGTGCAAGAGGAAGCCGGAGATGTGTGTGGATAATGTATAGACAGAGAAGACACTAC
>NW_027159087.1:0-305 GCF_002600585.1 Cystoisospora suis
GATTTCGGTTGGTTGCAGACGATTGCCTCAGCTTCGTACAGCTCACGATCGCCACTCTGGTAAAAATAGGCCACTATTTCGTGGCGATCGAGGCAGGATTGCAAAATCCTGACAAACAGGTAGTTCCGGCCCGGGAGGCTGTGAGCCGCGAATTGCTCCATCCGGGAGAAACAACGATCAGGGATGCGCAAGCAGTGTGCCCGGAGACATTGGTTTTGAAACAGTACTTGGATTCGTTACCGGGCGCGGAGTTACCCCACTGGGTACGCGCAGCAGGGTTGGTTCCAGTCGTTAGGGATGGAGTT
>NW_027159087.1:819-1147 GCF_002600585.1 Cystoisospora suis
CCCACAAGGGAATTCTATTGTGGAGAGTTTCATGCGTTCTCTTAAGAAAGCCTTGTCTGCAGCGGTGGACGAAGAGGGCTGCGACTGAAAATGTATACCTGCCAGCCGTTGCTTTGGCGCACAATTCGACTCCGCATGCAGCCACGGGTTTTTCCCCGTTCTTTCTGACTCAAGGACGGGAGGCAATCTTGCCGTTACAACGGCATTTGGATGAGCCAAGGTTGGACCCGACCTCCAGGCTGTGGTTGCATCGGCTGTGGCGGGCCCGGGTCTCTACTCATGGGGCTCAACTCGAAGAACAGGCGCGGAGGAAGAAGTTGATCGATGA
>NW_027159088.1:0-210 GCF_002600585.1 Cystoisospora suis
CTCTTACGAAAGCCTTGTCTGCAGCGGTGGACGAAGAGGGCCGCGACTGGGATGTATACCTGCCAGCTGTGGCTTTGGCGCACAACTCGACTCCACATGCAGCCACGGGTTTTTCCCCGTTCTTTCTGACTCAAGGACGGGAGGCAATCTTACCGTTACAACGGCATTTGGATGAGCCAAGGTTGGAACCCGACCTCCAGGCTGTGGTTG
>NW_027159089.1:0-5827 GCF_002600585.1 Cystoisospora suis
AGAGGAAGAGGACGAAGAAGAAGGAGAAGAGCTACTAAGATACCCAGGATGTCTACTCCCCGAGAGGTGCATGCAGTCGTTGTTTCTGTCGTCGTGTTTCTTCTTCTTCTTTTGATCGGAATCTTCTTCATCCCCCCCGTGGCCGCCGTTCTCGAGGTCGTCTCCTCCATCTAAGACAAGAGAATAGAGAATGATCTTCTTATCTCCACCGGCACTGACGAGCTGGCGGCGTCTCTGAGAAGGTTGTCTATGAAGAGCCCCCCCTCCTCTGCTGTCCTCCTCTTCGTCAGTCTTGAGCCATCCTAAGGCTGTAATAGCTTGTGTATGTACAGCTAAACGCGTGATAGGGGACTTGCCGTCTCGAGAGCTCCATACACAGACACAGCCTTCTTGACCTCCTGACGCGAGAAACGCTTCATCCGACGACCAAGAAATGTACGCAACAGAATCGAGGTGTTCGAACGTTTGCCACAGTAGAACACATGAAAAAGAAGATTCTCTACTCTTCTTCTTTCTCTTCNNTCTTTCTCTTCGTCCTCTTCTTCGTCGTCGTCTTCTTATTCTTAACAGGAGGAGGAGGAGGAGAAGAGGAAGAGAGAAGAGGTGCTTGGGATGCCGAGGGAGGGTGCTGCGAAGAAGAAGAAGAAGAATGACGAGGCGGGTAACGGCCCGATAAGGAGGAGGCTCGTTGTGGATGAGAGGTGTGTAAGTCTCCGGGGAGATCCTCTTCTTCTTCTTGAGACAGGGAATCTTCTTCTTCTTCTGAACTAAGAAGGCTATCTTCTTCTTCTTCCTCGTTTTGACTACAGTCTTCACCTCGATCTTCAAGAGATTTCTTCTTCTTCTCCTGATCTAACATGCTTCTTCTTCTTCTCGTTCGACTGCTACTGCGACTCGATGCTTCTTCATGTCTTCTTCTTTGAACCTTAGATGAACTGTCTCTTCTTTCTTCTTTTTCAAAAGGTTCTTCTTCTACTTCTTCGTCTTTTAGTCTTTCTCTTCTTCTTCCTCTTTCCCCCTCTGAGCCATGTGATGAGCCACGCTGCCTCCTCACTTTTCTTCTTTCTTCGCTTCTTCTTCTTCCCCTCCCTCCTCTCTCATCTTCTTCTTCCTCCTTCTCAACTACCATTCCATCGCATTCGTCCATCACTTCCTCCCTACTGTTTTCATTCTCATCTTCTCTTGCAATCTTCTCCTTCTTCTTGCTGTCCTTCTTTTTCTTCTTCTCGTCATTTCTTCTCGAACTTCTTCTTCTTTCTCGATCCTTTGTCTCTTCTCCTTCTTCGTCTCCTCTTATCCCTTCTTCTTCCCAGGGAGAAAGCTCGCTTTCTGCACTGTACTCATCTCTCTCATCCCCATTATAACGCATCTTGCTTTTTGTATTTCTCTCTTCTTCCTCCTCTTCTTCTTCTTCTCCCTCCTCCTCTTCTTCTCCTCCTCGAACTTGCCATACGGCCACACTTCGATCCTTAGAGCCCGAGGCAAAGAACCTCCCTGTTAAAGGAGAGCATGCAACTACCCACACTTCATCTGTATGCAGTTCGAGAGATTGATGTAAGTGGACAGGCAAAGAATGAAGGCCACAGACAGGGGGGGGTGTCAAAGAAGTCGTTGAAGAGAGAAAATGATACTGAAGATAATTAGATAAAGAATCAGAATCAACCATTGACGAAGAAGAAGAAGAAAGAAGAGACCCTTCTTCAACACGGGTAGGGGGAGATTGCTTCTCTTCTTCTTCTTCTTCTTCTTCTCTTTCTTTCTCGAGTTGGACGTCATGGGCTTCTCCATGGGAAGGAGGAGGAGATGAAGACGATAGGGGAGGAGGAGAGTCACGAGAGGAAGACTTCTCTGTTCTCCTCGGTTCTTTCTTTTCTTCTTCTCCTTCGAGAGAAACGTCTAAATTAGCTTCATTATTTTGAGAGATATCAACAGAAGAAGAGAGAGGCTGCGCATCAAGTGAAGAAGAAGAGATTATGAGATCTTGGGAGAACTTACGAGGAAGAGAACCTCCTCCTTTATCTTCCTCTCCTTCTTCTCTCCTTGTTTCAGTTGGCTCATCACTATGATCATTTCCTGTCCTTCTTCTCTGTAGCCGCCTTGTTCTCTTTTCTTCTCCTTCTTCGTCTTTATCTTGGTCAATCTCTCGACCTTTGTATGAAGAAGAAGCATTAGGAGCACACGAGCCACTCTCTTCCTTTCTCTCTGTGTTGTTCTTTGAGATCTCCGTCTCCGCATCTGCATTCATCTCTTGATCTTTTTCTTCTTCTTTCTCATACCTATCATCTCTTCTTCTATTGCCATTAATAGGGTCATAACTACTTCTACTACTCCTTCTATCATCTTGATCATTCTTGCCTCCATCACGGATCTTCTCTTCTTCATCTTCTCCAGGGCGTCTTGACCTTTCCCTCTTCTCTCTCTCCGACCTTTCTTTCTCTGCTTTTTCTTGGGCCTTCCTCTTGAAGAGCTTAAGATACTCTCTATCTATAGTGAAGCGGTTCACATGCGTATGATGCAACAAGAGATGGTCAAAGTGACCCAAAGAAGAAGAAGAATGAAAGTCCTTCTTATGATATCTCCTCCTCCTCCTCCTCGTCAGCCTCTTCTCCTCTTCTTCATCTTCATCTTCTTGACTAGCATTTTCTGCACTCTCAGCCTCTTCGCTCTGTTTCTTCTCTTTCCTGTCACCTTCGTGTCTTCCCTTCTCTTTCTTCTTGTCCTCCTTCTTCTTCACTTTTTCTTCTTCTTCTTCTCCATCTTTCTTCGTCTGTCGTTTTCTTCCTTCCCCCTCCGGCGACACCTTCACGTCATACAAAGAAGGGGACGAAGAGAGAGCAGACTCGACCACCTGCTCAAAGGAGACCGCCGCATGCATTTCTTCTTGTTGATCTCTCAAGGAGGGACTGTTAGGAAAATCCCCCACCCCTCTTCCTCCTAGAGCCCCTCCATTCGTAGAGAAAGACGAAGAGAAAGGTTGGGGGTCGTAATGGTGACAGTGATGATCGTAGAGAAGAGAATAAGACTCGAGAGGAAGATCTGTATTGTGGTAGAAACACATAAGAGTCTGGTGCTGAAGAGCATAGGCCAGAAGGACAGCTAAGCGGCTTGTAGGGAGAGAAAGGACAGGAGGGAGAAGATGCTTCATGCGATACCAGAGATTAGATCGAATTGTATCAGAGAGAACAGAGATATGCTCAAGTAGACATTCCCGAGAGTTGAGATACATCAACAAAGAGCTACAGGCCTGGACGCGTCGGGAGGTACTCGCGTCAAACACGCACGGCTGAAGATCTTCTGAAAAGAAAAGACAAAAGAAAGACAGAAAGACAGAGCAGCATAGGAGACAGAAGGAGATAAGAAGAGGAAAGAGGGGGGAAGAGAAGAAGAAGAAAGAAAAGAATAGAGAGACGAGTGAATGGATGATAGAGAAGTGAGAGGTTGAAGAAGCATCTGGACGCCTAGAGAGAAGCTCTAGGGGGTGACTGGGTCGATGAAAGATAGAGAAAAGGAGAGAAAGAGAGAGAGTAAAGTAGGTGAAGAAAGAATTTTATAGTCTCGTCTTGGCATGTCAGGCCCTGCTATCTAGTCTCTTTGGACATTCTCTCTCCACTTCTTCTTCTCCTCCTCTTGTTTTAACTCATCATACTAGAGAAACAGAAAAGCGATAGATAGACAGATAGAGAGATTACAGATAGATAGACTTAAGATATGCGGATACACTAAAGATAGATAGACAGATAGATACAGAAGAGGGAAAGAAGAACAAAACACAAGAAGCAGAAGAGAGAGAAGAGAGACACACGGGACGAACGATAGAGAGAGCAAAGAAGACAGACAGGTAAGGACATGTGAACACCTATCAAGGGAAGTAGACTGAACTATCTTCATACCTATACATACTACTCACATATAGATATATCGAGATGTACATACAGATTCATACCTACCCACTTATACGTAGTAGATACATACACATATAGGAGCATTTGGAGACGGAAGAAAGAGAGAGGCCTAAATGTCTATCCATCTGAAATATGCTTGCTCGTCTTTGAAAGATCACGAGTGGCTTCGCTAATTGACCCGTTCCTTATGAGAAATTCTTCTTTCCTTCTTCTTCGTAAAGACATAACCCAGACGGATATGGTCAACTAGAGAGGTCTCGAACATGCTATAATAGATACAGAGATCGACGGGAGATCCGGAAATGAAATATAGATCGAATGAAGATAGATAGATAGATAGGTTGAAAGTAGAGGCAGACCACTGGGTATAGATTAGAGATAGATGGATCGATTGAAGATAGGCAGACTGAAGTTCGATTCAAAAGGAAAAGACAGACTAGAGACAGATAGACAGACAGGGAGACAGGTGGAGAGACGTAGAGACAGAGAAAGATCTATAGATATAGATAGATGTATGAAGTCAACCAATACAAAGAAACAGATACAAAGAGATATAGGCGAAGAAATAGAGATGAAAACAAACAGGTGTATGTACACCCCAGCGATATCTCTCTCATTCAACATGTCTGAATGTATAAAAGGGATGTGGGAAAACCAACTATGAAGGGATGAGCGAACGGGCAAAAGAGACACTCCCTGTCTCTAACAGACAATAGAGAGAAGAGATCAATGACGGGGTCATCTACAAAGCTTGCAATGCCGAAAGAAGGAGTGACCGAGAGACATGAATGAATGAATGAGGTAAGACTGGCTCTGGTGTCTATGTATTGATTTGCTTTACCTCTGAGACATCGAATAGCTTCTTCTTCTTCATCTCCGGTAATAAGGCGTTCGAAGTACTTTTGCTCCATTGCTAAAAACCAGCATGCGCGACGAACATTCGGCCTTAACGGCAGATTCGCCAGGTGTATATACACCTCATCCCAATTGCCTTCGAGGACAGCTTCATGAAGAAGAGTTATCGCAGGAGATTCCAGTAAAATGCCACTCTCTTCTTCGAGAGCTCGAACTGAATTTCTATAGAAAGACGCATAGATAGAGATGAATGCATCGATATATACATAGACACATTAATGATGATAGGGAGACAGTTAGATGGATACCTAAAGAGACATTGAAAAAGATTAAAGATGAACAAATAAAGAAAAACACACAGTGCTTACACCAGTTAAATAAAGAGAGAGACGAAGAGAAGACTCTCGTCTTTTTTTCTTCTTCCTATCTTGTTCTTTTACATCTATCTTTCGTCTATCTATCTATCTATCTATGGCTGTAGGTGTGTGTGCTTGAATGATCAGAAGAAAAAGCAAAAAAGAGAAGACCTATCTACTGCATGCAAAAGAATAGTAGATTCTTCTCTTCGAAGTCCTCATAAAAAGAGAATAAGAGTAAAGACCAGCTAGGCATACATACACACATCTCCATACAAACATATCCCTACATACAGGCCTCGTCGTATAGACGTACGTCCATCTTCATCATATACAGTTGGACTGTATGTACACCTCATTCATTACGCCCTGCTCCTTTTTTCGGAGTGCCTCTCTCGAGAAATGTCTGAACTGTTGCTCTTGATGGACGGGAGCCAAGGGATCTCTCCTATACAGATGTTTCTGTCGTCGCAAGAAAAAGAGACGGCATGCTACCTATCCATTCACTCCCTCTTTCTCAGTTGGAAAGAAGAGAAAGACATGTTGAAGCCATATGCGAAATACATATCAACATGTTCACCTCTACAGAACCTCAGCGTATCTGCGTCTCTACCAAAACAGATCCGTCTTCTAAACCACGTATCTATCTATCTATCTTTAATCTATCTATCTATCTATCTATCTATCCATCTATCTTTAATCTATCTATCTATC
>NW_027159090.1:0-2782 GCF_002600585.1 Cystoisospora suis
TTTTGTATATTTTCGCAGTGTGTGGGCACTTTGCCTTCGTCCTCCTCGTACCAGGGCTCTCTTCACCTCAGCTCGTCAACAATGCAGGCATTCCGAGCGGCATCCGTCATCCTTGTTCTTGGTTTCCTCGGTACCCCAAGTAACGGGGTACCTCACGCGTTCGTTCGTCACGAGCCTAGTATTAGAGAGGAAGGTCGCAGCCAAAGCGCAGCACTAACAGAGAACCCACTCGGACCAGAAGTGAAGTTTGCTCTCAGGAGAGGCGGGACGACCCAGGATACCTTCCTGGCCGTGCCAGTTCAGAGATCTTTGTCCGGTCATCGGTCTATGGTAGCCGTCCTGCAGGAAGAGACTGAGTTGCCAGGAACGGTTGCAATCAATGTCAACTCACCGGTTGCGGAGGTTTCGGCGGTTGAGACGTCGTCTCGCGCAATACGGAAGGTGTTTCAATCAGTGACTAGAGGTCCGAGGTCCAGAGATGCTTCGCCTAGCTCTGCCTTAGATTGGATCGACATTCCTGCAACACCAGAGAACTCGGAAAGGATTGCCTCCCGCTTCCTGAGTCTCCCAGTAACACGGTTCGATGCAGGCACCCGGACAGAAGCGAAGGGTCGTATCGCAACTCTCTGCAGGGTTGCACGGACCGGAGCTACCGAAGTCCAGAAGCTGAATCCATCTGTCTATGCAGCCTCGCGGGGCTTCCTACCGGAGGCATCGCGACAAGAGGTTACTCGCAGGGGAGAGGGGACCGGAGAGGGACAACAGCCAGAAAGCATAACAGTTCAGGTGGGCCGGGTCATGGGCATAGGTGGAGCTGCAGTGATTTTCGAAGCGGAAACGGGGGAGGCCGGGACAGCACATGGCCCTCATCGCTCCCTCGCGATGAAGGTGTTCTATTCCAGTCACGCATCTGGAATCGCCGAGGCAAAGTGGAAGGCAGGCTTGCTGGGGCAAGCGTCAAAAGAGGTTCGTGCGGCCGAGTTGTTCCCAAAGGGCGTAAGCACCCAGGACTTGGTCGAGAAGTATGGTATGGCTCTTCCTCTCTGGGAAGGAATCCTTAGATCGAAGGAGGCGGTCACAATACAGGCCGCAGCAAATGGACAGGAGATTGCTTTCAGTAACAGCGTCGTATTCTTGCCGAAGATGCACACAGATCTGGGTTCACTGGCATACCACCGTTTTGACAGGGAGATGGCGGCCTATACAATCAAGCGCATGGTTCAACTATTGGCGTACTTGCACGCGGCAGGCCTCGTACACCGGGATATCAAGCTCGATAATATGCTGGTATCACCTAGTGCAGATTTGTACATGGGAGATTTCGGCAGCGTTGTTACTGACGACCGTGCCCCCCGACCGTGTGCCGAAACGNNGCGACACAAGCGCGCGACGCCTTTGCTCTGGGCATTTCAGCTTACTTGCTATGGTGTAAGGGAGAGCTACCTTTCGGACTGAAAGCAGCTGACAAGGAGGGTCCCCAGCGGCTTTTGGCGACAATCTCTGAATTGCCGAAGTTGAAGAATTACACAAAAGAGCTTCACATTCAGCAGTGTCGGCCAAAGGCCAGCGACAAAGAGAGTCGGGAAATTCAAGCAGTAATTACAGGCTTCCTTCACCCGGACAGCAGCAAACGCCGTCTACCTCTTGAGGTGTATTGCACCTCATCGTTGTTTGGAGGGACGCGATGCGAAGGTGGGGCAACAGCAGCAGTACCCAGGACGCCAGCTTGACCCCAGAGTGATCCTGCCCGCTCGGCCCCATTCTCCGTGGCTCGGTGATGGCACATCCTGAGTCATGATATCCAGGGGGAGACGTGAATCCTGATGTCGCCAAGCTTAGCGCGACTCTTGCGCGGTCCAAGCTGTGCAGTGGTACAGTGGTCATCAGTGAAATGGTGTGGCAAACCAGAGCAGACCACCCGGCTGGTGGCCCTTCTAGGCGAAAGCCCGGAAGCAGTTTCATTCGGTGGAGCAGCCAGCTTCTGTCACGTTGAGAACGGCAAGCAACGGTGACTCCGTGCAACACCTAACTGTTGCGGGAGGTCGCTCGTCGAGACCGAGCACTATCCACGTTCGAGGACCGCAGGAATCTAACCGGGGATCCATATTTGTTCAGTCGAATCTTATTCTTTGCTTCATCCCTGCGCGAGACATTCTTGTCCGATCTACTGATCACGCCACGTCCGGTGTCAGGCCACCCCTTGGCCATCCGACAAAGAAGGTCGCGGGGCGACGTGATGACAGACCGGCGGCCCAATCTCTCATTCAGCAGAGATGTAGGGGGACTGGCATACAGCGGAGGAGGAGGAGTGATCGCATAAGAATTCTTTTTTTTGCTGTAGCCGGGCTTCCTGCTTTGCTACTTGTTCGAGCACTGGTGCTCGTTTGTTTTGCTGGGCAGTCCAGACTGGCGATCCCAGATCCCCACAGCCCAGAGTCTTCTGGGGGGGCGGAAACAGTTTCGGCCAGAGGGCGTAGCCCGTTCACCAGACTAATTTGTTAGCATGGATTGCAGGCGGGGCTTAGAGACCGCTTCTCGGCAGTGCTGGCCATCGAGCTACCGCCGGCGTTGCAAATCTCTTGCCAGAGTTATGGTGTAGGCCGCCCCATACCAGTCTCTTCTCGGAAAATGGTGGCGCAGAGGCTCCGTGACCGCATGGTCGGCCTGTGCCTATCTCCAGCGCGTCTTGCCAACGGCTGTCGGGAGCGACCTAAACCTCGTGCTAGTGTGCAGGGCCGCGACGGCACCCGTTTGCCGGTAGCGAGTGTTCGACGTACGTGCC
>NW_027159091.1:0-2415 GCF_002600585.1 Cystoisospora suis
ACACACTGCGAAAATATACAAAAAGCTCAGTGCTACGTTCGCTTATTCAGTTGCAACAACCGGTCAATGGGGTGTCGTCGAATCGCAGGCGCCGGTGACCCGGGGAATCTGCGCCTCGAGGTGTCCACCGCCGGCGTCTCGGGAAGGCTTACTTTCGAGCAGCAGCTCCTAGACCGGCGTCCTGCAGGGTCGTTACAACTCTCGGACCCTATCGCATTCACTTCGTTTTGATACACAAGCTTAGACAAGAGGGGCGAAAGAGCGAATCCGAATAGCGGCCTTTAGTCACGTCGGCTCGGTGATCTGTGACCTTGTCGGCGCTCGCTAATTGCGACCGTTCCTTCTGCACGAGAAAAACTTGCTACCCCTTTCACTTATGACGGGGTTAGTGCAAGCCGTAGCTTCCGATACAAAGACGGGCTGGCTTTAGCCAGCAGCTCGAAACAAGCGCTTCAGGTGCTAGCCCCGAAAAAACGCACACGAAACCGAGCACATTGTCTCGAGGAGTGCGGCGAAGCAAGTGTGGATTGTAGGCACTTGTAACCCGATACGAGACCCTTAGAAATGTTTCGGCGGCGATTCACTCCTGGTCCACTTCGAGCCCAGGTTGAACCGAACAGTGAGCAGCGACGCACAGGAAAAGTAGATGAGGACGCCAAAGTGACGAGGCATATCCATAAAGCTAGCGATCTTTCGGCTGTCCTGCGCACACGGCTGGCGGGTCGCTCGCGGCGGCGGCGTCCGACAGCTCTTTCTCAAAAGATATCGAGGAATGTTTTTGCTAATAAAGATGAGTTGTCGGATCAGACAAGTGCCATACAGCTTGTCATTGGCTTCCCTTCGAGGTGACGATGCGACTTTCTTCGTCAGTCTGATGGTTGCCCGCTGTCTGTACTACTACTTTGAGCAGGCCGGTAGGATGCTCTGGTGCTCTAGCTGCAGCGGGGGAGAGCTTTCGGAGCCTCGTCGAATGTCTTTGTTCTTGCTACACGCTTGGCGACAGAACACCTCGGGGAGGTTGCCGAGATCGGTACACGCTGTTGTGGGAGTGTGTGACCGGCCCGGCCCCGCCTTTGGCTTGTTTCGCAGTCCCTTGCTCAGGGTGCAGTTTCTCTGATTCATTGTCGCGTCCACATCGAGAAACTTCCCAATTCTGAGGAGAGGGGGCGTCCCGCCGCACCCGTGCGTCTGACAGAATTCACGACAGGTTAGATTGAGGGCGCTGGCCAGCTGGTGGGACAACCAACTGCTAGGTGTTGACACGGTTACTTACGAAGGCGACGAGCCTACGACGCTGTGTGACATCCACTGTCGTCTTAGGCCCTCGTAGTCCTTCGGAATCCTCATTGGAACGGAAGGATACAGAGGCACAGGTGTCACCCCAGCTTTTTGGCAAATGGGAAAAACTCATCTATACTTCTCTATTCCGAGACCCAAGTGTCCCGTCGTCCACGCAGCTGAGGCGCTGCGGCCCGTGACGACACGAAATAAGAAGTCCCCATCCAGCAGGAGGCACGTCAGTGGGGCTGTGCCACGGGCAGGCTTGCGAGGCTTCGTCTCAAGCTCGCTGTGTAATTTTGTGTGTGCGTCCTGAAGCTGGAACAAGGTCGCTGCTGCCCGTGCAGGTCTCAGGGACTCAGGTCCGTTCACGTGCTTCAGGAGCTTGGCGGACACGGGAACCTACATCTGCGCCGGCAGCCTGCGTCACCTGCCATCAGTCCTCGTGCTCCGTGCTGCACCTCTGGGATTTCACGTTCGAGCGCCTAGAACCAGAGAAACGCCGCAGTGACGTTGTCTCATCCTCACGCCTCCAGAACGACTCAAGAGTCACACGGGTACCCGCTATCTCGAATCTCAATGAAAGCCTCCCCGTGGCTGAGCTCCCTGCGCCGCCCGATCTGCACCACGGCGCGGAAAGAAGTTGACACGATGGCTGGCCACGGTCTTGCCGTAACCGCCCTCAGAAGGAACGCACCCGTGCTGACGTCCAGCGAAACAGTGCCTCTACGTGACTCCGCCTGCAGTTCCTCACTCGTTTCCCTGGCACTTGGTCAGACCATCGGACCAGACGCCAATGAGTGCTGCGTCGCACTCGGATACTCCCATGTCCTGAGTAGGTGACTTCTCTGCTAGTCCGAAGCTACGCCGCTCCTTGGAAGCAACCGAAACTCGGAGTTCCCCTCCGACCCCGCTCCGGCTGGGCCAACCGCATCCACACTCCCGCGAACCAGTCCCCGTTCCCGGACAGGATGCTCAGTCCCCACTCATACCGGGACAATCGGGGATTGACAGTTTAGTGGGATGTTCTGGCTGATGTTGTAAGAAACCAGGAATCCTAAAGTCTGGTACACGAAAGCGCTACCTTCTGATCACTAAAGGCACCATACTAAGAGGCACGTACGTCGAACACTCGCT
>NW_027159092.1:0-2190 GCF_002600585.1 Cystoisospora suis
AGATTGTTGAAATTGTAAACCAGGGCTACTTACAGGAACATAGGTGTAAACCTAGTGGAGGGTGTTTGAGCTCCTTGGGTTACTCGAACTCTTCCGTGTATTCTATCAGAGAATATTCAAAACTCTCTTCGTATAACCCTCGGCTCACGCTCGGACCCCTATTACGTGTCTTGACGATGTGAAGTAACGTCAGAAGATGACCTCTGATCGTTAAAATACTTCCCAGTCATGACAAGGAATAAGCCCGGCTCTTTAGTCCGACGAGAACCTTTGCTTCCCGGGAGTTACAACATAAAGGGTCTATGGCGCGTCCCCCTACAGATGCGAAGAGTGCAGAGTTGTTTCATGTAGAAATTTCCAACGTATTCCGTGCATTTCGACGACTCATCTAGGCTGGATGCCTTCGCATGATCTCTGTAGACACGTACAAGGTTTTCTCCTTACATCTGGCTAGTTCATGCACTTGTATCAATCTGTTTCCTGGGTGATTGCGCGGGCGCTACGTGTAGACAAGTAAACGCATTTGTTATTTATGGATTCATTGTATAAACACCATGCCGTAGTTGCGGGTTATCTGCACAACATATATACCCTTTATGACTGACTCTGCTGGTTTGGTCCCGCGATTCCCCTTGTTCGGAAGTGAACTCGAACGAGAGGGGAGCAACAAGAAGAGAGGTTTGTTACGTTCCGTACAGTTGAAGGTAAAAGGTATGTTAGAGACTTAGACTAGCGGTGGAGCACATTGTTTCATTCGATAGTCCACGCTCAATCTTNNGAGCACATTGTTTCATTCGAGAGGCGTGCCTCCTTTTATGGATCTGCAACCGTAAAATCGTTTCCTCCAGTGCGGCTCCGCTCCAGGACGGAATAACGCTGCGCAATAATATGGTCGCTGGGGCTACGCCATCTTCCCATTGGCCCCAGCACTCTAAAGTCTCCCCCGAGGGTGCTGCAAACAGATCGAACAGTTGCATCTCCCTGTATGCTTGCATGGCCTGTACACGAAGGAACTACCAGAAGAGCTCCGACTGGTTGGGTTTTCCTTTGCACGTTAAAATCTTAACGTATCACACAGTGTAACGGATACGCGCATGCCCAGCGACTGAAGTCTCATGACATGAAAAGCTGGAAACTGTTGGAGAGCAAAACTATTCTACACGACACGGCATAGCTGGGACCACCCCATCAAACGGTAACTGTTTGGTCCGTCCCATTATCTAATCTGGTCTCACTATTACTCCAAGAAAGACTCCTTGACTCATGTACGGACAGCACGCAACAGCCCTTCCTCATGATGACACTTTGCAAGAGGCTCTAAGGGCTATTGTCGATATACGTTAGCCGGTGTATTGCTGAGACGGCAGTAAAAGGAGGGGCCCTGGCGCAGAAAAAAAAAAATGCTCGGTAATTTCAGAACACACTTTTTGCTGACAAGCGCCCCTCCAATTTCGCACTCAGATCGTGCGAAGCTGTAACCTGAATCCAAAGAAAACGCCTAACCATCATAACGGTCCACAGATCCAAGCGCTGTCCACCGCACACATCTACTGTGTAACCGTGCAGACGGCCAACGTACTGACCTCAGCTCAGTGCCTGAGGACATACGCACTGAAGCCCTGCAGTGAGATTGGTTCTCGTGATGTTGATTCCGAGCGGCGAAGCCTACACAAACAGCTGCTTGTCGCACTTGAAAAGAGTTCCCCTGCTCATCTTGATCCGCACGGAGCATGCCGCGATGGCCCATCGATATCCACGCGGCTGGTCGCTGCGCGTTACAGCGCTTGCCATTTGCCAAGTTGACAGTTCCCGGTGGCAGAACTCGGGAGACTGCCCTGTGCGTTGAGGGCTCAGGTTACGTGCGTTGTCGTATTGACGGGTGTCGTGATGGGGACTGTGACGTTGTTGGACTGGCTGACGCCGGTGCTGTAGTCTGGCGGTGCTGGAGAGAATGACGACTTTTTTGTAGTCTCTGACACTGTTGGAGTGCCTGACGACCTTGGTGAACCGTCTAACGACGTTAAATCGGTGGCTGACGACGTTAGTCAAGTGGATGAAGGCATTGGCGAAGTGGATGACGGCATTGAAGTAGATAACGTTGTTGGAGTGTGTGACGTCATTGGTGAAGTGGCTGGCGACGTTGAAGTGGATGACGTTGTTGTAGTGCCTGACGGCACTGTTGAAGTGGAT
>NW_027159093.1:0-314 GCF_002600585.1 Cystoisospora suis
CAACCTCGTCAGGCACTTCAACAACCTCGTCATCCACTTCAACAACGTCGTCAGCCACTTCAACAACGCCGTTAGCCACTTCAACAACGCCGTTAGCCACTTCAACAACGCCGTCAGCCACTTCAACAACGCCGTTAGCCACTTCAACAACCTCGTCAGGCACTTCAACAACGCCGTCAGGCACTCCAACAACCTCGTCAGCCACTTCAACAACACCGTCATCCACTTCAACAGTGCCGTCAGCCACTTCAACAACGCCGTCAGCCACTTCAACAACGTCGTCAGGCACTACAACAACGCCGTCAGGCACTTCA
>NW_027159094.1:0-2058 GCF_002600585.1 Cystoisospora suis
CTGCCTTCTACAGGCACAACAATCGCCAAACAGGTTTGTTCTCTTGTGATCCTACCGCAGCAACGGTAGGCTGCGCTGCCACTCCCTCTTCCTTTCAAGGACTACTTCAGCACATCATTGTCTTGAAAGTGTGCCGTGAAGCACCCGGTGTCTCGGTTGGAGGGTGAGAGGGCTTGATACCTCTTCAATCGAAGATCTAAGGAGACACCGGAGTCACTTCCAGTTCGGCCCGTTCCCGTCTCTCTCGTCACGGATTCGACGTACTGCGGAGATCCAGGAGAGGTTAGCGGCACGCGCTCCTGGCCCGTGCATCTTTCCTAGTTGGCCCTCGACATTAACAAATCGGGACTAACGGAATGAGAAAAACGCAAGCGTTGTCGTGGTTATTCTGTTAACGAGTATGACCACCGTGTGGCTGCACATTTGGTGTTGCTACCGGCCAGCAAGACCGTATCTGAATATGGAGCCCCTGCGGCAGCTGCCACAAGAGGTGCTCGGCTCCGCCACCGGCCCCCGTCGGTGTCGATGTTCCGTCACCTGAGAGGGGCGTACTGTTGACGGAGGCGCTAGTGGTGATCACGGCATCCGGAGGTGCCGAACACCGTGCTCTCCTGTCTTCGAGGCAAACTCCGTAGCAAAGTATCAGGCGCCGACACTTTTTTTCGTTAATGCTTTCAGCTTCCGTTTTCTTCCGTGTATCTGACCCCCACCGTGAATTTTTTTTGCGGACGGCAGCGGGCAGTCGGATCTCCAAAGGCGGACTGTACTGCGGCGCGCCAGTCTTGCATGGTTCGCAGCCGGTCACTGTTGGTCTCCTTGTGGAGGTATAGTGATAATCGTTTCGAAGTATGTGCTAGTCTTCGGACGTGTTATGCGGCTGGAACTGCTTGTTTGTTCAGGCCGGACTGAGCAAAAGGCAACTTCTGGGAGCTGGGCACAGCATCGCTGCCGGGTGCTGTTCAACCCGCCCACTTGAGCATACGTTACTGCCCCACTGCAAAGATGGCCAGTTTCGGGGACGCCACGCTTGTGGCGATGTTCTTTTTGCTGATCTCACTTGGTTCTTCGGTGGTGTCCGGAGTGTCAATGAACGAGCCCGCCGCAGGTTATACAGAGCCGTACAATGGTGTCCAGCATGGCCGTGCCCGGGTCATTGACACACTTGTAGCAGCGGACGGAACCGAAGAGCAGCCCCACCATGATCTATTTTCCAATCAACCGAGCCGTGCTCCTCGCCGGAAGAATGCGCGGTCGGCAGGCTTCACTAAGAAGCTCTCGGTAAGGATGACCAAGACACTGAGCGTGGTTTCGGTACTTCTCGCAGCTATCGTTCTTGCCGTGGCGCTGTGGCGGCTTGCTATCGTCGTAGGGATCTGCCTGGAAAATGACGAAACACCCCACGCTGGATCGACGCCCAGGTCGCTCGGAGAGGGAGAAGCTATAGAGCTGTGTAGAAGACTCAACAACGGCGACAGCGAGGGCGATCCTGAAGCTGGGTATGCAAAAGGAAGACGCGCTAGATCCCGACGGAGGAAAAAAGCTCTGAGGGCGCTTTGCATTTGTCTTACGGTATTTCTCGTACTCTTGCTGATGTTCATTTGCTACGTTGCTGGTGTGTTCACGCACTCTCTCATGGATCCCTTTGGAGACTTCGACCGGTACGTCGCAGGACACTCTCGAACGTCACACTCCCCACGACCGTCACACCCCCGACTACCGTCAAGCCCCTCACCATCGTCACACTCCTCAGCAGGGTCGTTACACCCCCCAACAACGGTAGACCCTCCAACACCGTCCTCGGGCACTCCAGCAGTACCGTCAGGCACTTCATTAACGTCAGGCAATATAACAGCTTTGCCACCCTTATCACCAACGTTGTCACCCACTACAACGCCGTCACCCGCTTCAACGGCGTTAACCACTCCAGCGGCGGTACCCAACTCAACGGGGTCACCCACTCCAACGACGTTGCCCACTTCAACTGGGTCACCCACTTCAACGACGTTACCCAATTCAACGGCGTCACTCACTCCAACAACGCCGTCAGCCACTTCAACA
>NW_027159094.1:2350-2542 GCF_002600585.1 Cystoisospora suis
CGCCGTCAGGCACTCCAACAACCTCGTCAGGCACTTCAACAACCTCGTCAGCCACTTCAACAGTCCCGTCATCCACTTCAACAGTCCCGTCATCCACTTCAACAACCTCGTCATCCACTTCAACAGTGCCGTCAGCCACTTCAACAACGTTGTCAGGCCCTACAACAACGTCAGCCACTTCAACAACGCCGT
>NW_027159095.1:0-515 GCF_002600585.1 Cystoisospora suis
GCGTTGTCCAACGCCGGTAGAGAACTCCCGCTCTCATAACGAACGGCTTGCACCCGCGGCACTGCTGCCGCAGCCACGCCTTGTCATGCTCTCTTGTCCTTCCCGGGGATCGTGGGACCCGGACCGTGGCTCCATACCACGCCTGTTGCTTCCGGACAAGAAAAGACGGAGTGTCCTGCTCGTAAGCACTTCGGGCAATTACCACGTCGGGGCGCCGTCAGCGGCAGTGTAGTCCTGCCACCACTGACATCCCGCCTGAGTGTGCCAGGGCTCCTACAGTAAAAACAGGTGGTGTCTTTAACCTGCTGGCGTGCTCGACTGACTGGTGGATGAAGCCCACGCCGGGCTGAACCGCCAGTGGCTCCGAACTGGCTTCTCTTCGCCAGCTGCGCGATCGCATTCAGCACTTGCTGCTGCATCCGCTGAGTCTCCGTTGCGGCCCGTTTTGGCGGCTGGCCTGAGAACGTCTGCCCGCTAAGTTTCCGCGACTGTTTGAGCCTTCGCTCCGGGCGTTC
>NW_027159096.1:0-300 GCF_002600585.1 Cystoisospora suis
CAAACAGCAACGGAAACTCAGCGGGCAGACTTTCTCATGCCAGCCGCCGAAACGAGCCGCAACGGAGACTCAGCGGATGCAGCAACAAGTGCTGAACGCGATCGCGCAGCTGGCAAAGAGAAGCCAATTCGGCGCCCCTGGCGGTTCAGGCCGGCGTGGGCTTCATCCAACAGTCAGTCGAGCACGCCAGCAGGTCAAAGACACCACCTGTTTTTACTGTAGGAGCCCTGAGCACACTCTGGCGGGATGCCAGTGGTGGCAGGACTACATTGCCGCAGACGGCGCCCGGCGTGGTAATTG
>NW_027159097.1:0-7347 GCF_002600585.1 Cystoisospora suis
GTGCCGTTTTGTTGCGGTTGATTCCGATCGCGTCGGGCGTGGTGGAGCCCGTTGCCTACCCCTGAAGCTTAGCAGAGGACTTTGAGTGTTATGTTTTTCAGAAAACTGTTGTGCGTTCTTTCGCGTGTTTAACTTCATTCGTGCCTCGTCCTTTTAGGGCACGCTAGGTTGGAGCTCCACACCCGCTCTCGACAATCGCAGGCCTCCTAAGAATGTTGCGCAATCTTTTTTAGCGGGGTTCCGAGCCTTTCACCCGTAGGTTCGTTACGTACTACCGGAACGATATATTTCGAAGAACTCACTTTAGAATAGGAATTATTTTCCCCTCTCTGCCTCCTTGCCGCCCAGGTTCGGCGCCTCGCCGCGGTCGAAGCTCGTCCGCGGCCGCGGGCGTCCCTAACTCTCCGTCATAGGCGGTACTGAGCCGTAGTGAACGGGGCTAAACTAGCCGACAGTGCCTGTACGTGCCGACCGGCACATCACCGTTGTCGCACAGTTGCTTGGACGTAACACTTAAAGTGAAGAGTGGAACGACCTGAGGAGAGACGATATCGCTGTGAAGGGCGTGCTGAACGGACTACGAATGCGATTCCTTCTATTGGATAGAGAGAAAGCAGAACACACTTGCCCGTACGTGGAAATGTGGGGACACACGGGCAGATACCAGTGACTCTGTGTATGGTACGCCGTATGACAACGAGATCAGGACTATATGTTGGCCTAAGGAGCATTTCTTTGATATTCAGTGTTTGACACTTTTTCTACCGTCCTATTGTAGTAGAATGGCATCTATATTCTTCTGTCCTTCCGGCAGAAAACAAAGAATCCCGAGGAGTCGTCACTGCGACCTACCATGTGCGTCGGCCTTTTATGAAGACAAGGTATAGAACTGGAGTAGACTACGTCTGTTTTTGTCCCTTCTTTCTCCCATTCCATTTCGTCGCGTAAAGAGACCAGGTGCGGTGAGCCGTTACAATGATAGACAGGCACTACGGGTTAGGAGTCGGGCTGACTGATAAGACGCAGTCCAGCCCGTAGGACAGGAGTAGGAAACCACGACGAGGAGAGAGCCTTCCGACAGATTAAGTACTTCCTTCGCTCTCTCCGTTTTTCGTGTACGACATCGTGATCAAAAGTAGTTACCTACCAGAGAAAAACGCATGAAATACTTTCCGTAGGCTTTTGTTTGGACGATCGTTGTCCGAAATTGACGGGACCAAGGAGACTGGTTCGCATGTGGGCGGGGGCTGCTTGGAGAGACAGATACGTGTAGACGTGTGCAACTCCACCCGTCCTTCACGCAGTCCGGGATCGCTGTTTCTCCGTCCGTCCACACGATTATGCGTCGTCGCGAGGTATTCCGTTTCAGCAAGACATTGTATCTTCGTTTCATTCCGGACTTTGATGGTGTTCTCTTTGGTTTCGTGCTTGTGGCCGGAATAGTGTACGAGCTTTACAGATTATTACCTGAAAAGGCAGCTGAGAAAATCGCTACCTCGTGCGTTGATGAGGGAACCGTAGCGCTTTTGTAGAAGGAAGATAAATCAACGACACAGGAGTCCGTGTTTGGCGGAGATGCTTCAGTAGTACTATCCAAACTTCAGCGGTTGTGTGACGAGTGTCGGCTGTGGGTCTTTTCCTCCTTGTTCTTCTTTGATGGTGCACAGCATGCACCCGGACAGCTGCAATGAGGTGGCCCTTCCGGACCCTAGTATGCTACGAAACGATAGCGTTTTTTTGCCTCGCCTTCTTTTCTCTGGTCAAGGAAAGTGTCGTCTACCCAGCACTTGGTATGCTGGCAGTTTCCACAGCCGCCTAGACTGACTTTTTCCGGGGAAAGGGGGCGGGCACAGTTGTGACCTGGCGGGTGTATGAGTCGTGTTGCACTGATGGCCGCGACCTCACTATGTCTGGGACACGCCGGTTGCTCTCGAGGTAACTGCTTCGATTGTCCATATCTCTCCAGCCCGCGGGTCAGGAGGGGCGAGATCATCCTGTCCAGTGTGTCATCACCACAGCAATCCGCTCGTTTGACAGGGCACACAGAAGCGACCAAACTCAAGTGCGTCGAGGACAGTCCACGCGGCGCGAGATTCAATCAGCTGTACTCCGGACTTCCTCGCTATACGAGATCTGATGCTTACAACGCCGGCGCCTGTGCACAAGTGGGTAGTTATTACATGCTTCTTGCGAAGTAAGCAGGCATAGTGCACCCCGTCACGTGGTCTTCCGAAGCCAGGGAGTGCTAGGCTGAGTTCGGGGCGGAGGCCTCAAAGTTAGACACGGCTGCTTACGGGGTTCGCGCCGTCGTACATACACGGGCAGCTCACTGGGAGGGAGGAGGAGAGGCAGCGGCCTTGAGTCGGGGCGTTCAGGTCAGCATTCCGGTGCTTTCTGCGGAGGAAACCGAGAGTTCATCTCTCCTGGGTGAGGTTTGAGAATGCGGACAATGGATAGCTCAGAATTTGCCACTCGAGGTGAGAGGGAGGAAGGGGGAGGCATGGCTTTCCATCCAGCCTCGTCGAACGCGCCGCTGACTGCCGTGGAGGAGATTAGGGACCAGCTGAAAAGAGAGATTATTTCAGGATCCAGAGTGTCAAGGAGGGAGTCAAGCAGCCGCTCGAGTGGGCGGCGTGTCGACTCGTCTGGTGCGCGTGGGCTACTGCGGGTTGCCGAGGGTGCCGCTGCTTTCGGTATGCTGTTGATCGCAGTGATGACTCTTCGGTTTATGATCTGCCTGGGAGCCTTGGGGCTTCACAGGACATCCCGCCAGGATATATCCGGGACGACGCCTCGCGCGCTTGCAGATGAAGTGACGCCGCTGGCGGCCGCTGCGTCCCCCGGTGGTCTCGATGATCATGGTACTTTGTACGCAGCTTGTCCCGGATACTTTGGTAATCCTGCCTTTGAGGCTGAGGATCAGAGACCGTCACCCTCCCGCCTTGCTTCTAGAGTGCCTGACAGTCCATTGCATGATAGTAGAGTCCGTATATACTGGCTTGAGGCCCCGAGCTCCCGTCGGGAGAGACTGCGAGCTTGGCTGACGACTCCTGCCGTTCAGCTAGGATTCCTTGTCATAGGACTAGCCGTCGCCGCCATGGTCGTTTACAGTGTCGGTTTTTTCGAAGTGCGAGAACGACAACTCGGCCCTCTCACAATCGTCGCGTGCATACTTACCGGACTCGCCGTTACGGTGTTCGTTCCTTTCATGTACAAGATTCGGCAGGAGTCTCGCGTTTTACAAAGCCGACAAACGCGACCACAAGACGTTTGACTGTGAGCCTTCTGACAGATTCTGAGACGCTGGTACTGCATTTTCGTATTGGACAGCGCTCATCGGCCACGCCTCAAGAAGGCCTCAAGAACAGACGTCTACACGCCGGTTGGGCATTCCCTTGGCTGACAGGCTTGCTCGAACGAATGTGTGTCCTTTGTTTTTGTGTAAAACTGCTCTGTGTTTCAGTGTGTGTGGTATCTTTCTCGTAGTACCTTGCACACGAAGGGATCTTCATCGACACTGTCGGGAGGCAATCGCCTTGCTGTCCATCCAATAACTCGCCACCTACGGTCGTGGGTCCTGCACTGTACTCCAGTCTCTCAGATGCTGGTGTCTCCTTCGTCGTTCTGAGCCGTTCCTGAGAGGACGGGCCCAGAAGCCTTTGCCCACAAATCCACCGCTGATGTCAGCTGTTATTTCGGGACAGCAGGTCTTTTGGAAAGGGTGTCCAGACAGCTTGTTGTGCTCCGGAGTGTGTGATGTAAGTTTCTTGGAGTGCCTCGAGAACTGAAACCGTCCATACGTGACTTGGACGGTTCAGGAGCCGTAGCGCGACATCAGAATGCGAATCTGTCTGTTTTCCGTTGAGTCTCCTCTTCTCGGCGTTAGCAGGATGGCGAACGCGCATTGCCCTACGCGAAACTGGTAAGGTGTGCTGAACACCGGAGGACGGGATCCGCGTGTCCGTAGCTTCGGATATTTGTGTAGATCCTATACAGTCTACAATAGAGAGTGTGTTCCTTTGCTTAAGAGACGCCGTGCTCAAAGCTCTCTTGCTTCGTCGCTTTGTTTCATAGCTGACATCCTGTATTGGTTCTGCTTGCGGCAGCCGCCCAGTGCTTCTCTGGCAAGTTGTACTGCCGGTGGAGTATGTAGAAAGAGGTAGGAAGAGTCTGTATCCAATCAGGCTCCTCTCCTGTTGCATGCAAATGCATGAACTGAATGAGTGAGCAGAGAAGACTATGTGCAAAGAAGGTGCGATTAGCGCATGAGTTGTTGTCCCTGTACCGAATGGTTCGCTACGTGGAAGCAGAAGCGAGCTGAAGAGAGAAGGCACCCGTATGAGGTGCCTGCTGCCCCACCACGAATACGCTTCATCCTATCTGCAAGTCGAGAAAGTAGAATACACCCATGTATTTATACGTGGGACAAATCGGTAGACAGCAGTGATTCTGTGTGCGTGGTCCACTAGAGGACAGCGAGGCCAGGACTGTATGTCGGCGTAAGGTAGCTTTTTTGCAGTGTCCAATGTCTGACACGTAGGGGTGGACCCTCCGGTTGTAGTGAACGGCATCGGCCGAAAATCCCGGAGTACATCACTGCTGTCGAGGAGGTACACTGGTCCTTAAGAAAAGGTATAACATTCGAGGAGAATGCGTCTGCCTTCGTCCTGGTCGCACTTCACTCCGTCTGTGCAAAGAGATCAGATTCGGTGAGTTGCTTACACTTGGAAAGATGCTACAACGGAACTGAGCAATAAGAGGTAGTTCGGCCACCATACCCGACGCACCACACTACGAAAAGGATAGAGGTTTCTGACAGTACGCCACAGACTGAGTGCTTCCCGCGCGCTCTGCGTTCTTTCCTGGTGACGTTGTGAAAGAAGCTACCTGTCTGCCAAAGAGGAGCGTGTAGTGACCTGTCACTACTGAGCGACCACGACCGTTGCGTCGGGAATTCAGTTGAGCCAATACTAGTTCTCCGTGCGGGGAGAAGTTACTCACGACTGTTCATTAACACGGTTGAACACGACTCTGTTTACACAGCCACGGGGTAACGAAGGCAGGCGTCAGGCGCGGGCTCCAGGACCTCAGACACGACCGGCAACAGCCGCGATCCCCTCAACCCGTAACAGCTGCGAGGGAGACTACTTGATGTTTACTTTGTGTAAAAGAAAGGCGGCAACAATCCGCAGGCTCCCACGCAACAAGCAACTGATGTTCTCCTGAAGATAAAATCTTGTGTTCTCCATTTCTCTCGCCACGCACCAGCTTCAGCACTCAAACCGGAAAGCGGCGCGTCGGAGTAGTCGACATCATACTATGTCGACCACTTCAGTAGTGCAACGCTCTCCACGCTCCCGCTTGGCTACCTCGCTGCACAACTACTGCCCTTTACAGCCATAACATCCCACACTTCTTAAGCAAGCGTGGTTCCCACGCTCTCCGTGCGTTCTTGTCGAGCTACAGCCTCACGGCCTCTCCGGCGGGCAACAGGACGGAGCTGAAATTCCGAACTCCCTGAGATGTACTGTGGACGAGACTCTGTTAAGCTGTCAAATGCCAATTTCTCTGCGAGGGCCGCTGCATTCGTAGTTCTCTTAGTTGTTCCGGGGGCCTCGACCCGTAGCCGAGGTGGCGCAGCCTGCGCTGGCTCGTCGTCAGTGTCAGAGCCTTCCATGCTCTGACGCGCTCAACCTACCTCAGCATACATTCAGTTACCACGGTTTCAATTGATTTTTCGGTGCACCTTATTTTTCTAAGGTCCGTTGTACAATAGCACGTGCTATAATATACACACGAGTAATCACCACGCTCAGTAACAAATGCAAGACTTATTTTTCCACGCCCGGCGACAGTACAATAAAGTCACTGTAATGATTCTTGGCGTCGAGAGACTACTCGAAGTCGACTTCGGCGTCCCGACGGGGTGACGTCTCTGCTGGGCGCTGCCTGATCGTTTCCCATACTCTGCTTCCCTCTAGTAGTCCCCGTCCGTCTTGGACCATATCTTCGGCGAAGAACCTAAGTCGCTGGCCTAGCCTCCTCGGCGGCTGAACCCGCGTTCTGGCAGTCCTGTTCGTACACTACACCTGTGAAGAGCTTCCCCAGTCGCGCAAGCTGCCTCCTCACTCCTCGTTCTGTCTTTTCCGTCCGGCCTCACCGCGCCCTCGCGGCTCCGGCGGGGTCGGCGCTTGGATACGATCTTCCCGTTTGTGGGCTCTCTGGCCGGTCTTCGCGGCTCGATGGAGCACCCCGGAGTCCGTTTACCTAAACCTGACTGCTAAACTGGCGTGGCTTGCCCTTTATGCTCTCTTTCCGCTCCCCGAACTCTGGGGGCGGACGCCCGGTGTCACGGATTTCAAGTTGGGCCGCCCTCAGCCGCTGTTCGGATCGTCCGTAGCGGGCTTACTCAGACTGCCTTCCGGGCAGATGCTCTCCTACGAGGCGGGGGGTGACAGCTCACCAACCTTTCTGTAAAGGATCCAGGTCTAAGGGCGTAAACCGTCGTGGAACTTCCGAGCCTGGTCCTTGAGCCTCGGGTGTGCAACTCTGAGTCCGTTGGTAGGCCGATCTATCCTTTTCCGAGAACCTTACCCGTCACCAGATTAGACCTCAGAGTCCTCTCGGCTAATCTTTGCGTTCTGAAGAACGGCTCTTGGCTTGCACGCAATGTATTGAACGGACTGAAGTTCGTCTTAAGAATCAACGTCCGGGAACGGAAAAAAAGGAATGGTCTACGAGTGTGGAACTCACGGTGCAGCCACCAATCTTTACAACCGTCACACTACTCGAGGAATCTCATCAAAAGATCCGGTTTTCGCGGTGAACTTACGCAAGGGCCGTCTCTCGAATCAACAATCTCCTCGTCACGAACGCTCATGGACACACACATTCCCCGAAGAGAGAGAAACTCTGAATTTTTTCGGGATCCCTTCCTCGAGCCTCCTTTTTTTTGTCTAGTGGCAAAATCCCGTGTCTATCTCTCCCCTCTGCTCGTCCACCGTGAGATCGTCGTTGATCTCCTACGAAGGGTGGGTTGCACGGCTCTTAGATCACCCACTCTCGCACACACAGCCCCGGATAAGATGCAAGTTTCGTTGCCGATGAATTATTCACTTCTTTGGACGTCTTTCTTCCTGTAATCAAGCTAGACGCGAAGGGCCACTACCGAACCTGTCAATGGCCCAGACGGGAAACAAGGCAGAGCCAAGGCGAAGGCTACTACCCGTAGGTCCTACGCTAATTACAAAGAAAGAAAATAGGGAGTTATTCCTTGGGGAATAATTCCAAAAGAACGAGGAAAACACTTAGCCTCACAAGGGCGCTGTACCTTGTCCCGCCTACGTG
>NW_027159097.1:7513-7639 GCF_002600585.1 Cystoisospora suis
CCGGCGTAGCCGTACAGTCTGAGATCATACTCGCGATCTACCAAAAATGAGCATCGACCACCCTGATTAATGCCAGGGAGGTTTTCCGCAGTTTCAATCACTCACATTATACACACGTACCATCAC
>NW_027159097.1:7998-9829 GCF_002600585.1 Cystoisospora suis
TCCTAAGAGTCTCCTGAGCATTGGCTAAATGCTCTTCGTGTTCCCAGGTAGTCGTCTTGTCTAACCATAATACTTAAAATTCTAACCCGGGACGTTTCCTATTTCGAGGCTCTCTGTGATCTAAAATTGCTTCTATTACGTACTCATCTTCAGCTACAGGCTCCTGTACTATTGGTGATCTCCTAAGGTGAGGCGGTTCTTCCTCCGCCGGCAATAACAAAGACACATGGAACACAGGATGCACGAGCCACGACACAGGCAGTTTCAACAACGCCGCATTCGGCCCCACCATCTTCACAATACGAAACGGTCCCACAAAACGAGGCCGCAATGCCTTGGCAGTCTCCGGAATTGGCAGATTTGCCGCTTTCAAAAATACTTTCTGCCCCTCTTTGAATTCAACAGGTCTTCTCTTCAAGTCGGCGTACTTCTTCTGAAACTCCTGAGCCTTGAGAAGTTCGCGCCTGGCCATGCTCAATTTCACCTTTGCTTGCAGAGGAAGGAGATCTGTTGCCGNNAATTTGACTTTGGCTTGAAGCGGAAGGAGATCTGTTGCCGTAGTTGTAGGGAGCTGAAGCTGCTGACACACTGGCTTTGGAGGAACAAACCCATAGAGTAGCTCGAATGGAGCGTGCTTGGAACTTGTCAGATCCCTGCGTGCTCTGACGCTTGACCCTACGTAATATTTTTCCTGGAATTCTCTCAACTTAGAACAGCTCAGCCTTGATTATTATAAGGATATTTTTATTTACCGTGTTTTTCTATGTTTAACTAAACAATAACAAACACTTTAGAAAACACACTAATATTAGGCACAAGTAACCTAGCTAGATACTGGGACCGCACGCAACAGGGGCACGGTAGAATAGCTGAACACAAAACACAGTTATATGAATTATATTCATCAGCCATAGGATTATAATAGAATAAATCAATTAGCTAACAAGCATAGAGAGAGATAGTTCGCTAGCGTATCTAACTTAGATAACTCTGGACGGGAGCAGCTGACGCGGGCGATCCGCCGGAAAGGCAGCCGCCCCACGCGGGGCTCACGGAACCAGCACCAAGGTGTGCCGACACAGAAGAATTATTCTTTGATTCTGGAGAGCGGGGTTTCTGTGAAAAAGTGTATTTTTCTCTCGTTTCGGTGACGTGCGGAACCTGATTGAAAAATTAATAATTTATTCTCTCCACGGGAATAAGGACGTTTGTGGGGAAGCGGCGAGGCTGCGTACAAGTAGGAAGCTTCCTTAGTATCCACTAAGAAAGGACAGTTAGATTGTGATAGTGTGAGATTCGAAATAGTTAGTGAAGTTTGCGAAGTGCTGAAGGAGTGTAGTAGAGAGTTTGCCTTCCGGAAGGAAGCTACAAGAGCGGACTCTGTGGTGAACCGAACTCTGCGCCGCTGGTGGGTTCGAGAGAACACCAGCGTAGGCAAACGCTAGGGAGTAATACTTTGCATGGAGTGGTCCTCGTGTAAAAAATAAAAGTTTTCTTTGTGCAAGTGGGAGGAAGTGGCTACACGAAGGCTTTCTTTCGTGCAAAGCTACGTGAGAGGAAGAGCTCACCCGAGCCTCCCCTCCCGAACGCTTTGTTACAAAGTGGTGGGCACTGCGAGGAACCACCTGTGAAAATCACTTTTCCCGGCGATTCGTGAGTTTTTCCCGGAAAGGTGTCAAATTTTTTCATTATGGAGCAACGCGAGGAAGAATTGCGGCGCCAAATTGCAGAGACGGAGCAGGAGGAAGAAGAGCGCCGCATTCGAGAGCACGAATTGCGCGCGCGGAGGCGAGAAGCGGAGCGGCGAAAGGCGGAGGAGCTGCGGGCAGAG
>NW_027159098.1:0-3618 GCF_002600585.1 Cystoisospora suis
ACACCAAGAATCATTACAAGCGGCGTCCTCACCCAGTTCTCCCTTCAGCTCCCTGATTCTCTCACTTGGCTTCTTAGCTTGATCCAGTGTCCGGTTTCCCCCAATCGCTTCTTCCGCTAGCCCATTTATCGGCTCTATTATAGTAAATCCAACGAACTCAATTTGATTCCTCCTTACCTCTTTCCTAACCTTCTTCAAAAGAACCAGTTCTATCCGGTTACCTGAACTTCCCTTTCTCCCTCTGGTTCTGACGGACTTGGGCTCACGATGATTGAAATCTTCTAATGCCTCCTCTACGGCAGTTGAAACTCGGAAAGATGATTCTTCTTCTTCTCTGACCTCCTCCACTTTCGATGCTTTCTTTCTAGCGTTCCTGGTATTCTTTGGTATGGAGGCTCCCTAAAACAGGTTTGTTGTTCCCTCTCCTTGGTCGTAGTCCCATCCAGGTAGCACAGGTGCTTCTACTCATTGTCTTTGGAACTCGTCCACTAAACGTAGAAATTCAGACACCACCCCTGCTTTCTGTAGGGAATTAGAACCTATCAGGATATCATATCCTACACAAGCAATTAGAAAGTCAGGGAACATAGTTTTTTTGCCTGATTGTACCTTCAGGTCAGGTATTCCTTCATTCGTGCACACTTCTTTACCAGAAGCACAAGCAAAACTATACTCCCTACGTATCTTTCGAATCCTGGAAGTACCCCGCACATACCGGATGTATAAAACTACAGGAGGCTCCCGTGTCCAATAGAGCCGTCCACTAATGATTTTCCAGGGTCACTCTCACTAGAAGCAGGTTTATTTCCTTCCCCGGTATCACGATTGGCAGCTTAAACTTTCTTTCCACACGGTATTTACCACAATAAGGATTTATCAGCCTTTTGTAGCACGTACCTTTTGCCCAGTCATTCACCCCTTGTATGCTCCCACGCCCAGCTGCCTTTTCCTTGGTTTTCGAAAGTCCCGGTGATCTCTCTTTCCTTTTCCCTCGACGGGGCTGAGTAGCCTTAACTCTACCCTGAACTGGAAAGGTAACCTTCTTCCTCCTGAGTTGACGCCTTCTCTGGTCGGTCTTCCCATCTTTGCTTAGTTTACTCGATGACTCTTCGTCACTAGCAGAGAAGAACATATTGCCCTTATCTTTTAGGTCTTCCTGTAGTACAACCCTTTAAATGACGTTCATTCACCGTTGTAAAACATCGTTCTCCGCCACCTCGATAAATTCTTTCTTCCTTTTGTCTGAATTCAGCTTCTGATTGTAGTCTTACAATTCGTTTGAAACCAGGTAGCTCACTTCCAATAGCACCTGGTAGCTGGCCGTCCTTAGAGCTAACCCACTATCTCTCCACTCTTTCTCACCACTGAGACTTTCCTCCTCTTCCTCCCCTAATCGTGCGCTAGTCATCGGAAATCTTAGCCGGCTGGGCTGAAAGGTTCTCCTGGTGAGGACAAAGCAGCACAAACCACACCGGAAGCTTTTCTGGTCCCCATCTCCGGAATGATTTTCCCATAACACTTCACTCTTGCCACAACTCCTTACCGTCTTCCAATGTTCTCAATCTACGGTCTCATCACCTCTAATTTGTGATAATCCTTTTGAGTAATTGTTAACCCAGTTCTCTTTACAAACTCGATTGATTGCCTGAAGAAGCTCTCTCCGACTGACATAGGGGGTGAACAGGGCCTTCAACATGGTCGATTAGCTTCCCTTCCTGTCACTGACTCCTCCAGGATTATCTCTCCACAATCTCTCCCATTGAGGGCCTCACACGCCGAGCGATGGTTCGACACTTCACTGGGGGAGAAAAATCTTTGTAGGACCCTGCTGGGGCAAGGTTCGGCTCACGCCATCCGGCTTCTCTAGCCATTGGAGGTCCTCTCCGATTATGAGCAGAAGCTCCGATAGGAACTCTGAGAACTCCATCCCGATTCCTTTAAGAAGGCTCGACGCACACCCACTTATAGTTTTCACTGATTGAACCAAACCGACACCAAACCATACTACGACCCCTACACTATTTCTAAAACACCTCCGACCGCCTGTAACAGTGGCTCGAAGAAGCTGTTTGATCGCCCGGCGTCCCAGCCTACGACTTCTTTCGAGTCCGTTGGGGTATCTGGCTTCCCCTATTGACGGTGACCAGTACTCAAGCCTCCTAGTTTGACCGTCACTCTGACTCCCCCTAACTACCGTGTCATCTTCCCACTCATCTACATTCTTGATCATCCTAAGCACCTCTGTTCTTACGTTCTGTCTGGACATCCCCTTGAAACGGTTCAACCTCGACCTTCGGTCGGCTCCTCCCGGGCTATCCCGGGCCGTAGGCGGGCGGAGTCTTGTACTGGCCGCTCGCCCGGCCAGTTTCCCCGAACAGACGGCCCTTCCAGCCGTTCTGACAACCCATCGCTGGCTACTTCTTTACATTTCTTATCCAAAAACCAATCCTATCCGAGTTTTCCTGTATCCTCCTGTCAGAGTAGTGCTCTGACCCATAACCGTTGCAAGTAGGCATCTATCGCATCTCCTCAGTAGTAGCGCGTACCTGAAAGGAGTGATATGTGCTAGGGATTAACCTAGATTCTTTATTTAAACCGTTTTAGGAAGCCGCAATAATAGGATTCTAGTAGAAACATTAGGAATAACAATTAAGAGATACGCAAAATGTAAATTTAGCCTCGAGGGGTCAACCGGGAGAATAGAAACGCCCCTTCGGCGTTGGAAAGGAAAGAGGGGAAACTCAGAAAATAGCGTGCCGTTCGTAGAGGGGGCCCTCAAACGTGTTTATTGTCGAGTTTGAAGAGGATTGAGCTCAAACAGCAAATAGAAGGAAGGAGAAACCTGTAAAGAGGCAATGGTTCGCCCTCCACGGAATCTGGCAATATTCGGGAGTGTGTGCACGCAGTATCGATCCAAAAATCACTCGACCAACTCACCAGAAAGAAGAGGGACAGCCCAAAGGGACCAGTAGAAAGGTTAGACACAAGCTAGAGAAGAAGGACACACTCAAAAGGAAGAGAAAAACGAGAAAAGGAAGAGATTCTCTTTGAGAGGGGGATCATGTGATGAGGGGCTTGTGTTGTTGGAACCACCCTGAAAGCTCGAATCGAGATTTTCCTTTTCCTGTGAGAGATCGGGAAGAATTCCCTGGTGACCGTTGGTTTAAAGTAGACCCCAAAGGAACGGGGATGTTGGAGTGGAGTCATGGGGATTTTCCCCTCAAAGCGTGAGTGAGCGTATTAGACGTCCTGTGAGTGTGACTGTGGAAAGTCGGTGGGCCCATGGGCAGAGACCCATTTATTTTCCTTTTTATCCCAGTGAATTGACTGAGGAAACCATTATCTCTTGGGAAAGAAAGTGGTGTCGCCTGCTTACGATCTAGGACGGCTGTAACAAAGCGTTCGGGAGGGGAGGCTCGAGTGAGCTCTTCCTCTCACGTAGCTTTGCACGAAAGAAAGCCTTCGTGTAGCCCCTTCCTCGCACTTGCACAAAGAAAATTTTTATTTTTACACGAGGACCACTCCATGCAAAGTATTACTCCCTAGCGTTTGCCTGCGCTGGTGTTCTCTCGAACCCACCAGCGGCGCAGAGTCTGTTCCACCACAGAGTTCGCTCTC
>NW_027159098.1:3760-4005 GCF_002600585.1 Cystoisospora suis
TACTTGTACGCAGCCTCGCTGCTCCCCAACGAACGTCCGCTCGGGACTCTCTCCACCGGAGTAAATTATTAATTTTTTTCAATCAAGTTCCGCACGTCACCGAAACGAGGGAAAAAATACACTTTCCACAGAAAACCCTACTCTCCAGAATCAAAGAATAATTCTTCTGCCTTTTTTCTCAGCACGCTGTTGTGCTGGTTCCGTACGCCCCGCGGGGGGGAAGTGTCTCTCTGGCGGGTCGCCCG
>NW_027159098.1:4167-4599 GCF_002600585.1 Cystoisospora suis
ATGATTTTATTGTGTTTTCCAAAGTGTTTGTTATTTTAACTAAACATAGAAAAATACTCTAAACAAAATTATACTTATATGAGTCAAGGCTAGGTTGATCTGTGATAAGAAAAATATCAAGAAAAATATTCGGTAGGTCGAGCGCGTCAGAGCACGCAGGGCTCTGACACTCCTACCCCCTTCGAAAGCACGGTGTCAGGACCGCCGGGCCTGACACCCCCTACCCCCTTCCGAAGTGGAGCGTAGGTCTTGTGGTGGATGGGTGTTATCGGTGGTAACCTTTGCGTGGTCGCTTGGCGTTGGGACTGATGCCTCGGAAATATCTGCGGATTGACTCTTGAGCGTTGGCTAAGTGATGTTCTGGTTCCCAGCTAAGTGTTCCATCTAACCATTTCACTTGATATTCTGTTATGTTTTTGTGTTTTCCCCTGC
>NW_027159099.1:0-384 GCF_002600585.1 Cystoisospora suis
AGCCTTTTGCACATGATGGCGGCGTTCTTCGGGCTTCTCAGAAAAAGACGTGCAGCACTTCCCCCCTGCCGACACGTCCTCCTGGGCTTGCTGGCCCTTCCGTTGGAATCCTTTCGATCGTGAGACGCTTGTTAGCCTTCCCTAGAAGGCCTAGACGCTCTCTAATGCACCTGGGACTTCAACCTGAGGTACCGGCGTGTCCCTTTGCGCGCCCTGCTGATCTGTGTGATCGGCTCCTGCTCTCTATGGGCAATTGCCGAGTCCTTATGCGCTCCCTGTAGGGCTCTCCTGCTTTGTTCCGAGTGTGCGGAGGTCCTGAGGTCCTTAACTGGCCATTTTGGGCACATGGCGGTCTTGCGCCGCCGCGTGGTGGTCGTTGCATAT
>NW_027159100.1:0-228 GCF_002600585.1 Cystoisospora suis
GATGCCCCCTGGAAGCCAACAACCTGAAATGCGCTATGAAAATGTTCGAGAATTGTTCGGCCGCCAACAACTCTTCAGGGTCTTCAGCCCCAGCTGCCGCCTGGAGAGACTCGGGCTCCGCAGAGTCACTGGGCCCGCCTTCGGCGTTCTCCCCTTCGCCCACGGATCCTGTTGCACCCGAGCCTGTCGCTCCCGCGGCAGGCAAGGAAAGAGGAGTCTGCGAACTCC
>NW_027159101.1:0-250 GCF_002600585.1 Cystoisospora suis
TCCAGCGAGGATAGCGGCGGAAGGATTTCCCGAACTCCTCTTTCCTGGCCTGCCGCAGGAGCGACAGGCTCGGGCGCAACAGGATCCGTGGGCGAAGGGGAGAACGCTGAAGGCGGGCCCAGTGGCTCTGCGGAGCCTGAGTCCCTCCAGGCGGCTGCTGAAGATGAAGACCCTGAGGAGTATTTGACGGCCGAACGATTTTCGCGCATTTTCGACTATCATTCTGAGTTGTTGGCTTCCAGGGGGCATC
>NW_027159101.1:735-1021 GCF_002600585.1 Cystoisospora suis
TTACGGTATGTGTGTCACCGGGCGCTGGGCCTCTGGAGCAAAGGGGTACATTCAATTACTTGGATCTGTACTTGCTTAGTTTGTTTCGGTTCTTCTTAAGATCGGAAATGTGGGTCCTGCGAGTGTTCCCTGATGTGCCACTTGAGGAGAGAATTTCGCTTCTTTTGGATCTGGTGTTGCAGTTGTCGGGAGACCGTAAAGTGCCATATCCAGTTCCGTAGCTTTTTTTTTTCCGGCTTCGCGACGCGGAAGCGCCTAAAATAGAACGTTCTGGCCGTGCCGTGGT
>NW_027159102.1:0-641 GCF_002600585.1 Cystoisospora suis
GGCCAGCCGCGCGGGGGACAGCTCGGGTCCCGGCTGGTCGTGCTGCAGCCCCTCTGGTGCGGCTCGAGGCCGTTTCACCATGTCCGGTAATGCTTTCTGGCTCCAATGGAGCCAAAACGTTAGGCTTTACTAGAAGCCGTCCATTTATCAACAGTTCCCGCACTTGGAACGAGTTTTTTGCACAAAACACCGACTCACTCTATGCACACCGCACATTCCGGACCGCCCGGCCTAGCTCGACGGCTCCCGCCCGCGGGGATTTCGTTTGGCTTCTGCGTCGGACGCAGACTGTGGGGTTTCCTAGGTGCATTAATGTGCGTTTCCTTTTCATTTTGCACGGTTCCTTGCCCGGGATCGGGTGGAAACCGTGTTTTTACCGGTTCGATTCACCGGCGAGTGAGCTGGCCTCCGCGAGTCGTTACGGCTTCCCGGGGCCCGAGGTGTCGTTCCCCTGCGTGCTTCTCTATTCTTTTCCTGCCTACTGTGGATCAATGGATAACAAATGCGTTTTGCTTTAGGGTTTAGGGTTTAGGGTTTAGGGTTTAGGGTTTAGGGTTTAGGGTTTAGGGTTTAGGGTTTAGGGTTTAGGGTTTAGGGTTTAGGGTTTAGGGTTTAGGGTTTAGGGTTTAGGGTTTAGGGTT
>NW_027159103.1:0-343 GCF_002600585.1 Cystoisospora suis
CTTTCTGGCTCCAATAGAGCCAAAACGTTAGGCTTCACTAGAAGCCATCCATTTATCAACAGTTCCCGCGCTTGGAACGAGTTTCTTGCACAAAAACACCGACTCTCTAATGCACACTGCACATTACGGACCGCCCGGCCTAGCTCGACGGCTCCCGCCGGCGAGGATTTCGTTTGGCTTCTGCGTCGGACGCAGACTGTGGGGTTTCCTAGGTGCACTAATGTGCGTCTCTTTTTCATTTTGCACGGTTCTTTCCCCGGGATCGGGTGGAAACCGTGTCTCTACCGGTTCGATTCACCGGCGAGTGAGCTGGTCTCCGGAAGCCGTTACGGCTTCCCGGGGC
>NW_027159103.1:543-932 GCF_002600585.1 Cystoisospora suis
TGCCGCTTCTAAGGCGGGAGGTTTTCCCGCGTGAACTTCCTTGCCCTCCTTTGGCCTTTCTGGGTTTACTATGGTTCTTCCAGGTATGCTAGATGCTTTTCCCATTGGTTAGGCTCCTCTAGCAGCCGTGACACTGCCTATTCAAAATCCACGGACCGTGGTTTCCCCTTCTTGGTCCGTGGGTCAGCTTGGCTGCCCGTATATTAGGCTTCCGGTTTGGCCGATGTCTGGCCTTCTGGGTACTTCTCCTATTTCACTAGTTCTTACTGAGGTTCGAGGCGCTGGCAGTCTTTCTTTACTCTTCTTATCTTTATTAGGCTCTGCTAGGAGCCCTACCGATCTAATGTGTACGTTATGCGGCTGCCCTGCTACTTGGCGTGGCCGCGCGG
>NW_027159104.1:0-8042 GCF_002600585.1 Cystoisospora suis
TGAAGGTGCTATAAAGCCTTTCTCCAGTAATTCCTTGAGTTGAGCCTTCATTTCCTTCAGGTGTTCGTCCGACAGGTTGTAGCACTGCTTTGGATAATTCGGTAGCTGGCCTGGAAAGGGAAGAATCTTTTCTCTCGCCACACGCGGAGCCATTGGAACACATGAAGACGATCGAAGAAACATCACCGTTTGCCAACTTGAAGTTTTGCTTTCACCCCCCGATGTAACTTCTGTGTGTTGCAACGGGGTCGGTCTATCACATAGAAATATTAACCTGTAAGAGAGAAGCAGCTCGTGATGTTCTTTCTTTGCCTCCTTCTTTCTCCTGACTCTATGAGCACCCCGTTCATTCATCCATTCATTTCTCTTCTCGCTGTCCATACAGCGTGAGTGTTGGATGGTCAAAGCTTGAAAGATGGCTTGATATGAAAGAATCTAGATCATCTTTTCTTCTGCTTTTCACGAATGGACCTACGAAAGGATGATGAGAGACAGACCGCAACAAAGGCACAGAAGCTTACAACTAGATGCAAAAGGATATAGCACATCCAAATCTCTGCTGAGGGATAGCCACATTCGGAGCGCGCTCGGGGCCCACGAGGAGTCCCGAGACTCTATGCTTCTCTTCTGTGAAAGATGAAGTGTCTCCAGTTTTCTCTCTGCAAGCCACTATGAAACACTTCAACACACAGAAGTCAAGGGTGCCGTGAGAGTTGTCATACACGCAACATGCCATGAAATAAGATTTGAAGAGACAGCCAACTGACAGCAGTCTCTTCTCAACTTCTTTGGTCCCTTTCTTTTTCCCTAGTCCAGAGACCATATCTTCCCAGGAATCAAAGCAGCTATAATAAGCGTGGCGGTGTCCGTCGACAAGGAGAGCCTTTGCATGTGCGAATCCTTGCAGGGAGATCTTCTCTTTTTCTCTCCAAGCCAAACACTTGGCGCCCTACGTAGGGGAAGCCCATCTAAACCTTTCCGTCGAGCTCCTCTCTTTCTCCTTCCCGTGGGATTCAGGATCTTCCCTCTTTCTCTCATTATGTCTGCGATTCGGTTCGGTCTGAATGATCTCTTGTCGTTTCTTTCGAGAACACATCAGGGGTCTCCTCTCTTTTTAAGAGAAGCGCCACAGAGATATTTCCTATCGACACGTGTCCCATTCCAAGAGAAGACTGGCCGTTGTTCTTTGTCTTAGGCGTACATACACCTGCGCTCAGTGATAAGAGGTCTTCTTCCTCCTGAGATCATTCTTGTTGAATCTTACCTGTTCCCCCCCCACCTCAGTCCCCACGTCAGCCATACATCTCTATCATACAGATCTGATGCGCCTATATGTGGCATGGTCGAAGTATGGGTCTCCACCATGAAGCCACAGATCTTTTCTTGACTTTTCTTTCTTTCTTTCTCCAGGAAACTTCGACCTGCTTCCTTTCTCTATCGCTTGGACTTTACATGCCGTTGTCTCTCTTTAGCAGTCCATACACATCAAGAGGAAGACGAGAGAGAGAGCCAAAGCAGCTTTCAGGCCATGAAAGAAACAATCGTCTGGAATTCTCCGTTGTTAGATGGCCTCTCGATTCTCCATTGTCGTTCACGACTTCTGCCATATAGGGGCGGTTTTCATGACTTCTTACCTCTACGCTTTTTCACGTGTCGTTCTTCAGAGATGTATTCTTTCGATGGCGTCTTCAAACGTTGCTTTTCTGTGCTCATCCTACATGCTTATCTCTTTGTCTGTCTTTGTGGTGTACATACTCTCATATTCTTTCGCCTCTTGTTCTCCTATCTTCACTAGAGTTGAAACGTGGAGTTCATTTTCTTCAACTCTCGATGAACACGCGAACACCACGCCACGGAGGTATCACTGCTCTCCTCAGTTTCTCTTCAAGTCGCCTTACTCTCCTAGCTTTGTTTCAGGTGTATATACACCTCGAAAGTTTCAGCCTTGCCGCTATTCCTATTTCTCTACTTCTTTAAACCCTCGGCTATCTGACGTAGCTACTTCCTCATGGGCTGCACATGCGTTTTTACCCTATGATCCTGTCCCTTTCCGTTCTTCTCTTCGGTCTTCTCGATCTTCCTTCTCTCTCTCGTCTTCTTCTATCTTCCGAGCATTATTCACGCAAGACAGTTATCGACATCATCTCCTTCCCAACAGCTTTCATGTATCTCTTCCGAACTTCTTTCCTCGTTGGCAATTCTCTTCTTCTCTCTTTGCTACTCATGGAGATCTTCCTCCTTGGGAACCTACTCTCCCTTCAGATGAAGAATCTTCTTCTTCTTCGTCACCTGCCCCGTACCTCTCTGTCCCTATCGACGACATAGAAGCTGCTCCGTCGTATTATCCTCGGCGTCTTCCTCTTCCTATGCATACCTTTCATCCTCCTTCTTCTTCTTCTCTCCCACCTTCAGCCTCATGTCTTCCTCCATCCATTCCATCTACGACTTCTCCCCGTCGTTATGCTCGTGCAGAGGCACGCTATCAACGTTTGTCTCCGATTAAAACAAGGAGAGTTCTCCATGAAATCCGTGGAATGTCTCTAGGGGCAGCTCTAGCTCACCTAGCAACGTCACCAAGGCGGCCTGCCTATCAAGTCTTTAAGACAATTCAGTCAGCTCTCGCTAATGCCATCCATATGTATGGAGAAGCTACACTTCAGCCTCGTATTAAAGAGCTCACGGCGAACAACGGGCCTGTTTTCAAGAGACCTTTCTTTAGAGCTCGAGGAAAGATGGATATACGTAGACGACCCACCACTCATATACGAGTTGTTCTCGAGGTTTAACATGAAGCGTGAATTGGAGGGGTGATACAAGCAGACCAAAGAAAGAAGCAAGAGAGAAAGAAAGAGAGAAGAACAGGAAAGGAGGGTCGGAAGGGACGGATGGACGAAGCAGAAAAGGCAAGATAGAAGAAGAAGGGCGGATGGATCGATTCTTTCTTTCTTTCCTCTTGGAGAGTGAGTGGGTATATTACCTGATCGATATTTTAGCATTGCTTTTTCTTCATGCATTGTGTCTCTTATTGTCATCTTGTCTTCTGTGCGTTGGGGGCAGAGACAGAAGATTTCCCGAGACTTGTGTTGCGAAAATGTTCTCTAAGAGGAACAACTTATTATACGAGATGCCTGACTGTTGGGTCACGTCCTGCCGGTTCTGTCTGTATGTACACCCGAATCACACCATATCCATAGTCCATTCTTTCTCACGTGAGAACATCGTTTTCCGGAAGATTACAAGCTTCTTCCGTTCTGCTCCTCATCTTCTATCTTTAGAACGTCTATCCTTTCATCTCTTAAGGGAGAGGCTGATGTGTTAGGAGCAAAGCGAAAGGAGATCGTTGTAAGTCTAGAGAGAGAAAATCGGGAGCCTTTTTCTTCAGGACAGTTTTAGAAAGATTCAAGAGCTTCTTCTCTTTTTTTTCTTTTAACCGGAGAGAGTAAGAGAGAGGGATGGATAGATGAATGATCACTACACTTGAGAAGATAGAGACAGTCAGGCACTTCATTGAGAGTCTTTGAGAGACTTCGCTTCTAAAGAAAACGTGAGGAAGTGCTTGAGAGATTTGGAAAAGAAGACATATCACGACAGGTGATAAATAAAAAAGCCTGCTTTTTCTTTCCTCGTAGTCTTTCTATTCGCCTAACGAGTGGCACGCACGTACGCCTGGCGCTATCTACATCATCTCTCTAGAGATAGGATATTGCGAGGAAGCCACTCAGACTGTTGGACAGGAAATTCCCTCAGTGGAACTCCCTCTCTGAAGATATCGAGCGATAGATGAATGTCTTGTGTGTTGAAGAAAAAGAAGAAAGGTTTACTTGCCCTGGAGAGAGTCACGCTCGATCCATGGTGTTGCACGTGAAGGGAAATTTCAAGTCAGGCGAAGGAGGAGGGTAGGCCCAGATAGAACCTGACGGACCTAGAAAGCAGCCGAGCCGTAGAACCCTATCCTACGACAATTTTAAAAGAACAGAATACCTACACTTGTGTGTGGTTTCTTGATACTCTTTGCTTGAGTTCTCCTCTCCGAGCTGATACGGTGGAGATCTATTAAGACCATCCATGTTCATAGAGAGAAAAGAGAACCTGACAGGCACCTTCTACTAAGGGAGAGCAGCTCCCCCGGCTTTTCTGCTGTTTCAGTCTTCTTGGAGAGACCCGAGACTCTTCAAAGAACTTCTTTCTTCTTCATGTAAAATCCGCCGCATGTTTCTGTTCGGTTCGCATGACCATCGGACGGGTGGTCTTAGGTATAGTCAGTCAGTCACTCTCTTCACTTCTCAGCGGCCACCCGCCCCCCCCGTTGTCACTACGGCAGGTTACGAACGCTCTCTCTCGCTCTCAGTAGTCGTTGTTTCCTTTCGAGTGGTTTCTCTCAGATCAACTCCTGCGTCCTAAGCCGGCAGATACGAGGCACTGTCTCTATCTCAATATCCATCTCTGTGTACGTACACCCCCCCCGACGTACTCCCAAGCAGCCGCTCTGCTCGTGACTGTAAAGACGACACGTGACTTTTGATCTTTCACGAAAACATTTTACTCGAGGGTTTTAGCACTGTCTTGATAGGACTTCTTCCATAGGGGATCGTATGAACAGAAAGAAAGAAACAAGTCCATTGGTATTCCTTCTCCTAGTCTATCCGACGACCCACGTCTCACTGACAAGCAAGCTCAAGCAAACGAATACAAGTCCTCTTCTTTCGCTCTTTGAACTGCGTAAACATACGACGATGTCTTCGAACACTACTAGCCATTCATACGATAGAGACCAGTCAATCTTCTCTCTCTCAACTTACTAGGCATGACCCAGCATACTCACTTTTACGATAGACAGTTCAGGCTCCTAGAGCGCGGTCGCCCAGCTCCCCCTTGTCAGGGAAGAAAGCAGTTGAGACAGAAATATCCTGGGTAAGAGAGGTCGATAGCCGAGAATACGATTCCAGAGGAGACCTCTCCAAGGTTGAGAGAAGCGAAACGAATCGGCTAATGAGCTCTGCGGGGTATTACGAATCATGAAATTCCTGGCGCTCTCTCTTCAAGTTTCGAAGAGAGAAGTCATCTTCATCATTCGTGGTACAAGAAGTCCTTTTTAAACCTCGATGTGTTCATGAAAAACGAGGTGTAAGTTGGTGTGTATCTACAGATTCTCTTTCATGGGTCGCGATATCTTCTTTGTCAGGGCCGTAGACATACAATGCCAGTAGAAGAGATCGCAGAAGCCCACCATGGAGAGCGAAAGATATCGATTCGGGTGTACATACACGTACCGACTTGGGAATAGTCGCAAAAGGACAGCTAGACAAGACCAAAGGCAGTGGAAAGAAGAAAGTGAGAAATCTCTCTCTCTTCTCTCAGACCAAACCTGATTAAGTGCATGCTCGGGTCGCGCCCTGCCCCGCCCTCATTCCTCTTATGTCTAGCAGCAGGGAGGCCCCCCCGCTAAAGAAAGGACCGGTAAGAGAGAGACAGAGACAGAGAAAAGAACGCGCGCACAGACAACTGCAAGAAAGAGGTGGTGTGTTTCATGTCAGGCGACGACTTCCTTCTTCCTCTCCAGATTGCTGGTCTACTGGCTCTATGAGAGTCTGCCTCTTCTTTCTTTCCTCTTTCGTTTATCCCTCCCATTGTCTACATTGCGACGAGACATCTCCCTCCTGGAGAGTCAAGCATATGTACGTATAAATCTATCTTCAACGAAAAGCTTCATGAAGAAAGAGGAGAAGTTCTTTACTCCTGTAGACAGCCCTTAGCACGCTAAGATCTTTTGTGGGAAAACAACGTCGAGTTCATCCTTCCTCGCACCCCCCTTCGAGAGCCTTCAAGATCTTCTTCTCCACCCATCAAGTCAAGCCCTCTCCCGCTCGTTCACCCCCCNNCTTCCTGGTCTCCTACGTGTCCCGCCAGTTAATCCATCTTCCACGGAGACATACAGCATGGGGCCACACCACGGGCCATTCAGAAGAAGGAGAGAATGAAGAAGAAAGGAAGTTGGAGAGAGAAAGTCAAGGAATGTATTTTAAACGAAAAAGCCGCATGTTCCCCCCGTACCATCCATAGGTGATGACCCTCTCCTGTTTCAGAAGTAAGGGTGAGATTTCCTTATCATTTTGTGAACTTTCTTATAGACATCCTCAAACTTTTCTTCGCCTCCTTCCTCTGTTGCTTTTGTCTCCTGTTGCGATTCACGCTGGCCCTCTCCGTCTTCAGAGGGGGTGACCATGACTACGCTTGCAGGTCTCCTAGATCTGAAGGCATGGCCCAGAGTCTTCTTACTACATAAGTAGGCATAGACGACATCTTTCTCTTCACATAAGATAGGCAGATGGGCGATAATCTCGATAGGAAAGACGTCTGAAGCAAAGAGAACCACACCTTTGGTGCCTTTCCTTAAACACTTCGTCACTTCTTGAACTCCCCGACGGAGAAGCTTGGGATAGGAAGAAGATTTCTTCTTGACTTTTCCATTCTCGGGCTCTCCTTTGCTCCCCTCTCGAGCTGCCGAGGCGGCCCCACGTGCGGCTCTTTCTCTATCTGCAGCTAACTGGATGAGCTTAAGGCTTCTTCTTAATGCTTTCCCCTCTAAGAGAGGGCATGCAATGGGAGAAAGGTACGTCAGTTTGCCATTCTGTGAGGGCATAGTTGGAACGCTATGATTACTGGGACGAGGAGAGGAGGCTACCTCTTCTGTCTCTGCTTTCATGTTGTCTGGCATGGGGGAAGACGAACGAGAAGCAAATACGAGAAGAAGGAAGGAGAATAGAAAGACTGGGGGGGAGCACACGAGGAGAGGACAACGAGAGAACAAAGAGGAAAGGAAGCGAGAGAAGTGAGGGAATCTGACAGGAGAAATCCCGCCTAGACACCGCAGAGAAAAGGAGAGAGACTGAAGAGAGAATCTTGGTCAGAGATAGAAACAGCATAAAGAAACGAGCGTTCTGCCCTTGAGCTCGAGGTCTATAGCGAAAATGACGATGAGGAGGACGGGAAGAGAGAAAAAGGCGAAAGAAGGCAGACTAGGTGGGTCATGTAAAAAGAGAGAAGAAATGAACGTGATCGAATGAAGAGAGGAAACAAGTTGAGATAAGGACTGCAAATCCAAGATGTGAAAGCAAGACGCCGGATGGAAAGGGACTAGATCGATTGTGGAGCTTCGAAGTGTCGTTAACAGCAGGAGCAGCACGCCGGCCTGAGGTGGGAAAGAAAGCGGAGAAAAGCAAAGAATTCACGATCTTCTCTGTTCACGAAGAAACAAAACCGACACTTTCGAAAACCCTCGACAGAGCTATGCAGCCGTGAGAAAAAGCTTGGGTGAAGGTTTTCTTTAAGAATTTCATGAGAACGTCCTTAGCTTACACCCCCACAAGGAAAACTTCACACTGCTGGAGTTTTCTCTCACTCTCTTTGCATGCATGGGTCCCCCGACAGAATAGCTCTCTCCCCGAAGATAAGCCGCCGATGAGTAGACGTGCTTTCCGAGCTCTTCGCTACCGCTGAAGCGTCAAGTGTGTCAACCAACAGCCATCAACCACTGTGGAACAACATCCCGCTTCTTCACTAAGATTTTAGCGATAGAGACAGCAGGCTGAACGGGGGGCCTCGCAACTTGAACGCCTTCCAGGTATGACATGCTCTTGAGAAGACTGCTGTTTTCCCCGAATACGTGAAAGAGATCAGGTAGAACGGGCGGAGAGGAACACAAGCTACCAGGGATCCGAGGGGATTGAGAGAGGCTCAAGATCTTATTGCATGCTATCAAGCTGCTCTGACTTTGAGACATCTTCTTTGCCCACCCTGTCGTCTCTCTCCCTCTCTTTGTGTCTTTCATGTGTCTTATCAGACCTGTCTACGGATCGTCCGTTCGTTTCTTAGGAGGCTATTGAGCTAGGAGTTAAAGAGACATTAGCTTCCTTTCAGCGTCCGTCCATTCGGGTGCTCTCTTTGCATGCTCCTGAAAGAAACGCGCGGGTGCCCCGTTGTTTCCCAAGCCTTTTCTGATACAGCTACTTCTTCTTTCGTTCTTTCTTTCATCCTTCTTGCTC
>NW_027159104.1:8110-8443 GCF_002600585.1 Cystoisospora suis
CCCCCCCCCCCCCGGGGCGTTCCCTTTAAGATACCGTCCATCCTTATCTTCATCGTGTCTTCCAAGCAACTCCCTCCAGATACTTCAGTCCGTCTTTCTTCTTCAGTCCTTTTCTTCAGTGGACCGTCTGTTTTTTTTCTCGTCAAGTCTCCGTCAGATCGCTAAGCATCAAGAGCCAAATTCAAGAAAAAGCCAGGGAGGTCTTCTTTCTTTGATCGTATCCTTCTTACAGACACACCCCATTACTGAGTGCCCATGAGTGCAGTGGCTGTCCCGCGGGTTCTTCCCATTTAGTTGTCTTCTCTCTGTTCTCTTACTTTTCTGGACTTCTTT
>NW_027159105.1:0-130 GCF_002600585.1 Cystoisospora suis
AGCGCTGACATAGGGATCTCCGCAAAGACAACGTCAAAGTCAAAGCTTCTAAACTCTAGGGGGATCAAATGGAAAGTTGCAGTAATAAAGGAGACACAGAGTAGAGTTAAAATAGTAGGGGAAGGGAGAC
>NW_027159105.1:316-1322 GCF_002600585.1 Cystoisospora suis
CCCGGGAAACGCGACGAGGCCTATGTCACGGATTTCAGGTCCCTCGTCCTCCGTTAACCGGAGTGTTCTAAGCCTTTTCCCGACTCAGACAGATTTACCGATTCACGGATTACACTCAAAGGGTAGGGTCCAGCCGTCGGGTCCTGAGTTAAGCAGGTAGGGTTGTCAGACACGCGGTAGCCGTAGTGGAACCTACGAGTTAGGTTCACAGGTCTGTTGGACACGAATGAGTTTCGCAGGAGAAATGTCCTGTCGAGCGCCACGGCGCGCTCTCAGAGGGAAATCCTTCCTCTACCTCAGCGTTCGACCGCTATTCGCGCACACGGAAGTCTTTTCCGCCCCCTTCAAGGGCACTAACGATTGCGTCAACTCTTAGATAACCCTGTTTGGACTCATAATCAACGAATTTAGGTCCAACCATCTGCTCAACCGTGCCTCAGAGGCAAGTTCACACCAGAGTGAGATCTCAATCGTTTGCGAGCATCGCTCATCGACTCCCCGGATGCACATTTCGCACGAACCATACATCGCTCGGGTCCCCACTTCGAGACAATCGATCAAAAGGAGTCCTATTCCCCACACGAAAATGACTTCATGCGTTCGGATGATTTTCCATTCAGAAAGAATCTCTTCTTCGTGTTCTTCACCCTCTTTCTTTTTCATCCTTGCTTCCCGCGTCTCAATCGACTCTCCCCGCTCGTCTCCTCGTCTATCCTGGGGGGCCTCACTGGACTCCCTCGTCCGGATTGTGCGTCGACAATCTTGGGGATCGGCTGGTGACACCTTCCCACGCCTCGAATATCGGACTTCACGCTCTCCTTCGTTTGGGCGGGGGTCATGCAGTTTTATACTCGGGTCTATTGGTGCCCTTCTCATAGTTCTTGAGCTGCACGCGTCACTGAACGCTTGTAATCTGGTGCGGTACCTTGCTCCCTGCATGTGATACCTTGTACCTTCGACCTAACTAAGGTACAACACACTTTCCTTCACACGTAGACACATGCTG
>NW_027159105.1:1558-1813 GCF_002600585.1 Cystoisospora suis
TAAGGGTGAATGGAAGTGTCGAGACATAGGAGAGGAAAAGTGTCGAGTCATATGAGACGAAAAGTGTCAAGCTATATGAGAGAAACCGTGTTGAGCATATGAGAGGAAAAGTATCGAGCCATATGAGAGAGAAAGTGTTGAGCCATATGAGAGGAAAAGTGTTGAGTTATATGGGAGAGAAAGTGCCGAGCCAGATGAGAGAAAAAGTGTTGGGCCATCTGAGAGAAAACGCGCTGAGCTTTGCGTGAGAGAGAA
>NW_027159106.1:0-663 GCF_002600585.1 Cystoisospora suis
GAAAGGGAGACGCAGAGAAAAAAGGGAGAGAAATAGAAAGGAAGATTCTCTGCTCTTCGGACGAAATTCAGGGGAGTAGTGATCACGAGGGCAGTAAAAGGCCCACAGTGTTTTACTAATTGGTCGATTGGACGTGAACGTAGGAGACTTGTGTCAATGATGTGAATCGATTGAGTGTCGAGAGTGAAGTCGTGCGAAACCGTGCGTGTGAAGACGTGTCTTTTTTTTTCCGCTGAGGCGAGTGAATTGGAACTTTGAGGCAGAGATCTGATAATTGGGCTGGTGCTCTGACGGTTTCAGAGCCGAAGTGAGGTTTTGGCTCCGCGTGAGCACTTGAGATTCAAGAAGTAGACACAGCGCCGGCGACCCAGGGAGTTTGGGACGGCCTTTGTAGAGGCCGCTGTGGGTTGAGAGACGCTCACGAGACGGAAGGTTGGTCCAGATAAGTGTTTCTGGGACCCTAAGCTCAGCACACATCCCTTTTCCAGGACCTAACTCGTAGGTTCCACGACGGCTAGCGAGTGTGTAACACCACTGCCTGTAACGGACAGGATTGGCGGCTAGACCGTACCCACTTAGAGTCGTTATAGTCACGTCACAGCCCGTCTTTGACTAGCAGAAGGGTAGGAACACTCCAAGTCGGGATCTGGGCTTGAAATCCGT
>NW_027159106.1:670-1009 GCF_002600585.1 Cystoisospora suis
CCGTGACAGACTCTAGTAAGAATTGGTAGCACCGCATGGTTAGAGGTGTGGAAAAGAGGCTGAGCAGAAGTGCGTATGTTTCTTTTTTTTTGGGAGTGTGACCCAGAAGAAAGGGCCGCTTTAGGCGCGCAGCTTCAAGGAGTGACTCGAATTTAGAGTGGGAGAGCAGTCGCTGAGCGGGCGCGAAGGCCGGAGAGCATGGAGCGTGCAGAAATGGGAGGAGAGGTCGGGAAGGACCCGATGGAAGAGCTAAGGCCCTCGAACCCCCTAGACCACGGAGGACCAGGGGTTGGGCTGGAGAGTGTGGAGGGGATCCCAGGGATGAGCAGACGAGGAGAA
>NW_027159106.1:1340-2207 GCF_002600585.1 Cystoisospora suis
ACTACGAATAGCGCTGTCGTATTCAAATGAGAACATTACGAAGTGGTATTCGCTGTCCCTGAGCCCGGAGGAGAGACCGTATGATTGGCGAGGGCTAAAGGTTACGCTACAGGAACAGTTTGGGGGGTACGATATGAAGGAGGCGCTTAGAAAATTAAAGAAGGTGAAGCAAGCTGGGACGGTAAAAGATTACTTGATAAAATTCAATAACGCGGTAGCTGATTGCCCAGAAATAGGGCGTGAGGATAAGTTGAAATACTTTATCGAAGGGCTAGATCCTGAAATTAGGAGGTTCGTCTATGTGTGTAGGCCCGGGACGATGTCCGAGGCCATCAAGTTGGCGACGTACCTTTGGGACGATGTGGCTAATGACAAGCGGGACAAAGGAGACGGAGCAGGAGGGAAGAGAGGAGAGTTTCGTAGACCAACTTACAGCCAGGTTGTTCCGAGAGAAGAGGGATATGGCGAAGGATGGCTAAGGGCTCCAGAACGAAATCCAAGGTTTGGGGTAGTTTGGAGGCCGAGCCCTCATGACCGGTACCCACCGCCGTTGAAACCAGGAAGAGGAATCGTTCCGGAACGAAGACCTGTGGGTAACCACCCAAGGAACACACCAATCAACTGGAGAGAGTATTCGAGCTACCCGACGCGCCCCAACATATACCCAAATAACTCGAGGGACAACCCCTTGAAGACTGGCCAGAAACGAAGCTGTGGGTACAAGACGGATGAACGTATAAAGACAACCAATGGTAATGGAAATAAGAACAGTACTGGAGGGCCACGCTTTGTGTGCTTTACGTGTGGGGAACCGGGACACTTTAGCTGGAGTTGTCCCAAACGGGTCAAAGGATCAAACGTCGGGAA
>NW_027159107.1:0-341 GCF_002600585.1 Cystoisospora suis
GCTCGGTAGATCGAATAGCTCGTTCCTTGGTCTCCGATCTGTTGAAGTGCTCCGATCTGTAGCCCTTGTCCTTGTAGTGAGTGGTGGGCTTGCTGGAAGAGCCGAAGCGTGGTAGTTCCCTCTTTATTTCGGGCTTCCGGCCGCTGCTACGGTCCTGGTGTCGAGGTGGTCTTCTCGGCCGATATTCCGGGCTCGAGCTCTCGGTCTGCTCCGACCGCCTGGCCGTGCGTTCTCCGCTCCTGCGGTGCCAGTCCTTTCCTGAGGAGGTGCTGGCGCCTGGTTGGTACGACATCCGTACCGCCCGGTCGATGATCTGCCTCATGGTGAGATCGTCGTGACCC
>NW_027159107.1:711-833 GCF_002600585.1 Cystoisospora suis
GTCGTGGCTTGCTCATGACCTTGGACAGCCAGTCCAGGTCCTCATGGCTCTCTTCCTCGCTCAGGAAGTACGTCTTGGCCGGCGTGGCCCCCGCCATCATGCTGGCTGTCAAAGGTGGGCTT
>NW_027159108.1:0-825 GCF_002600585.1 Cystoisospora suis
AGCCCCGTTCTCGTGGTGTATGTTGGGGGTCTACCCCGCAACTCAGCGTGGATATCTCTAGGAGTCACCCCGCAACTTAGGGTGAACATCCCTAGGATCTACCCCGCAACTCAGTGGGGATACCTCTAGTAGTCACCCCGCAACTTATGGGCGGGGATAGCAATTTTTGGTGTCAGAAGTGGGACTCCCTATAAAGAGAGTGTTCTCACACTTACTGTGGGTATTCTTGCTGATTTCTACGTTTGTTTTCCCCTGTTCTTCTATATTACATTGCTGATTCCGGGCAGTGCGATCATAATGGCGCGTTCTTCGGGCCCGCGTAGGATAGTCGAGCGGGTGGCCGGTTTGGAAGGAGGGTTGACCAGCCCGTCACCCTCTTCGGAGGAAGAAGCGGCCCCACCTTCGGGAAGCACCGCACCAGCGTTAGGGGCGGCATTGGAACCTCCTCAAACATTGCAGCAGCAATTGACAAAGACGTTGCAGGATGCACTAGCGGAGTCACGCGCATATGCCCGAAGGCTTGAGGAGCAGTTGAAGGCAAAGGATGACCACTTACGGGCGTTAACAGAAGAAGCGCAGCGTCGACTGGTTGACTTGGCCGACTTGCGGGTTAAAGTGGCGGAGTTGGAAGGCAAGTTGATGCAAATGCAACACCAAGGCAGTGCTGCCCGGGAGGCACCACTGAACACGGAGATTCGTTTGGACCCTCTTCCAGCGTACCCCATCGATAACAGCTCTGACCCCCAGGAGTGGTTCACGCTCCTGGAAACAAAGTGTCAGGATTTTGCAATCCTGCCTCGATCGTCACTAAATAGTGGCCTATTT
>NW_027159108.1:873-1143 GCF_002600585.1 Cystoisospora suis
GAACGGTTACGCAACCACCTCATCGTACATCATCCGGCGTACGATGGGGATCCCCTACGTATTATGCCGAGAGGCTAGAAGACCTCCGGAAGATGTGGGTAAACCCTTCACAAATGAGGGGGTATGTGTTGAAGCTACGCAACCTTCAACGGAAGATGTGCGAGATGTTAGGGGATCCAACGTCTGTGTGGAATGATGGCACTATTCGAAGAGCATACTTGCGCACGTTGCCACCGAGGATATCTTATCATGTAATCGCCTCCGCGGAGG
>NW_027159109.1:0-308 GCF_002600585.1 Cystoisospora suis
GCGAATGCCAGGAGACCGGCAGCATAACCGCCCCTCGTGTATTTCGCATATACTGGTCGAAGAAATCTCATGAGCTCCCCAGGTGCCAGAGTCGAATCTGTAGCACGGAGCGGCTAAGTTGAGATCTGTGACAGTATATATAATACACTTATAAATAATTAATGGTAGCACCGCATGGTTTTGCGAAGTGTCGAGTGTGGAGAACTACCGGCTACCCTGAAGATTGTCTAAGTGGTCGTGGGAAGTGCGGAGTTTGGTTAATTGGGTTTTGCCAAAGGCGGGAGCACTGGAGACAAGGCTCTAGGAGA
>NW_027159110.1:0-18972 GCF_002600585.1 Cystoisospora suis
GGGGGGGGCCTGTCTAAGTTCCCGGACGCCGAAAGATCGAACCAAAGCAAAACGATGGTGTCCGCGGCGAGCACGAGCTCTTTAGGATACGGGACTGCCTTCTTGTCCGGCGTGGAAGAACGACTCAGCCGTGCAGATGCTAGAAGGCAAGCCTGCTACAGCACAAAGCCAACGGTTAAGGGCAAGTATGCTGCGTTGAGCTATTCAGCTTGCACCGGGCTCACAACGGGCTAGAAGAAACGGAGCAAATCATCGATGCGACCTCGAAAATATGAACGAGACTTGATTAGAAGCTGCAGCACCCTGACACACCGGCCGGGCAAGTCCCTGCCACTCATTGATGCGATTCAACAGGTTCGGCAGAAGCTCCAAGGCAAACGGGGAAGTTATACGCTCTGTCGAGACCCAAGAGCCTTAATGCCGAGTGCACGCAACCAAGGGCACAGTTGATGGGTCCGGGTCACTAAGCAACAAAGCTCGAGTACGCAGAACCCGAGTACACGTCCAGAAACCGTCTTAGAATCAAAATGTGATTCAGTTCGTGTCCGGCACGGCTGCCTTCCCACCGCCGATGCCGGACTTGGAGTGCTCATAAGCGGTAGTTGGGAACCGTTTTCTTGTGCTAGCCTCCGGAAAACGGAGACTCGAGAAAGTTATGTTTCGACGAGGTTTCAATTTATACAGAAGATTAACCGGGAGTTCACCTCCTCACAACCTCTGATGGTGAACTCGAATGCAGCTCCGGTGGCGGACTGAGTCCAAGAGCGACGGACAGCTCCGCTGCTCCAGGCGCAGCAGCATCAAGAGCAGTCCTCTTTGGGAGGGCCCACGATGACAGAATCCCTCCCAAGAAAACAGCATTCCTTATGCAGAGAAGACGCTTCCAAGGATGAAGATAGTTGGGGCGGTTACGGGACCACAAGAGTGGAACCAAGTGGTCAAGCGATCGTGTCGCGATTCAAAAAGTAAGCATACCACACTGCGCGAAGGGCAAATCCGCCTTCCTCACCCGCCCCCGAAAAAGGGGAAGTACCGTGAACAGATCAAGCGTCACCTCATAAGGCTTTCGGAATTTTCGTGGCTTGGCAGAGTCTTCGATCTGACGGTGACTGGGACGCCCGCGCACTCCGTGTGACTGCTCAGTGTGCTATGCAACTGGGAGCCTGAGGCTAGCGCGGATTGCGAGAAGAGGAGAGGTCGGTCAATTCGCGTGCATGTGATCCTGATCATAGCAGCGCGTACGAATCGCGCCGGTGAAGTTGAGCTGTGCAAGTCCGCTCAACAGTCGGCAACCCACCGACAGCCTACCGCAGGGACTGACCGCGGGTATATCTCACGGAGAGGTCTGCATCCATGACTCTTTTTTCTTGCCATGTGTCAGTAGGGCTTCTCAAACTTGCGAAAGTGTTTTGCTTGTTCAATCTGTGTTACCTACGCGTTGACAGTTTTGTCTCCATAGTCTGTGTTAATTGTTGTGCCGAGTTTCAGGTGTAGCCCTTCTATCGACTCGAAGACGGCTTCAGACAGGAAAGCTGTCTTTTTTGGTGACTTTGTTTGGTCATTCGTAGTGTCGAGTCAGTTGTGCCAGTGTGCCACCCGTGACATATGTGATAGTCTTTGCACCTGCAGTATCCAGTGTGCGAAGCTCACTCCTGGCGTCTCGACACCTTGATCGTATTGGCAGCCGCGCCCCTCCTTTGTCAAAGCAACTTTACGATTAGCCCTTTTTTCGCACTGTAGCTTGACTTTCCTGATCCTGATTCCCGATGGAGGCGATCACCACGAAGATGCACTGGGAAACGGTCACGTACACATGGGAGGTCAAGGATTTCCTTGATCTCCGGGAGATGGCCCAAAACGAGCGTGAGTGTACGTTCGCTCCGGGGGAACCCTGCGAGTGGACAGGGGCGGATATACCCACTTCTCAACTAGCGGAAAATTTCCTCAGCGGTGTAGGCTCTGCTGTCTTGTCCAGTTACAGATGGCTGCACCCGGCTGGAGAGCACGACCTTCAATGATTTTGCTCTATGGCTGTTCCCAAATGGCCAGAAACAACACAACTCGGTTAACAGTATCGATATATCGCTGATGTACCGCGGTTCAAAAGACTTTTTAGTCGCGAAGTGGTCAGCGTGCTTCCTCGACGAGGCAGATCAGCCGAGTAAGCCTCACTGGCCCACACTCTGAGCGGGTAGTCAGTTAGTCAGCTTGGTGTACGCAATCAAATTAATCAGCTACATCCGCCCCAACGATCTCCAGAGGCTTCTGCTTTCCCTCCTGACAGTTCCCCGAACAAGGCTCGGTGATCCGTTGAAGAAGTACTTCCGCGGAGGGGATGGCCGCAGATTTTCTTATTCCCCAAGTGATTCCAGCATTCAGAAGTGGCTGGTTGACGGCGCGCTCCGGGTGAAGTGCGAGATCCAGATAGCCATGGAGCTTACTTCCTGTAAGTTGCCACGGTGGCGCAGTCTCATCTCGCGGATCACGTGCAGCTGACAACTTCCGTAACCGCTCCTGTCCGGCTTCTCATGCAGCGAGGCCTGTAAGGCTCTCTACTAGCGGCGTCGACACATTCAAGCAGGACATTGTGAGGTACTGCGAGCGAGATGAAACACGTGACGTGTCAATCGTATGTGGGAAAGAAGTGTACAAGGCCTCTCGATTTATGCTGGCGGCTCGCTCCGAGGTAACGTTCAGCACTTGCGCAGAAAGGCAGGACAAAAAGACTGGTATCTAGGACAGATACATAAACTGCCTCTCGTAAAGTTCACTCCTATATGACATGGACAGATCCCAATCAGTGTACGTGTCCTGGTGCTCAAGCGCTACATTCGCAAACCAGGCGATACGAGTGGAACCTGGGTACCACCAAGCATTCCGTGGTTTTTTACTGACAAGTGAGCAAACTAGCGCCGTTGGCTGTGAGAGTTACCAGGTGCTCCACGCGATGCTTGGAGGCAAGTTCAAAGAGGCCTCTGAATCGGAGATAAGTTTCGATGACTTTCCTGCCCATATCGCGAAGCAAATGCTGGATTTCATCCACTTTGATCGGTGTCCTCTGTTAGAGGGACCAACCAAAAGTTGCAGAAACACCAGCAGAAGGAAAAAGATAAGCGACATTTTGCAGCTTTATGCTGCGGCCGACAAGTATGACATCAGGGTAAGTCCTTGCCATTCGATTCAATTCCCGCGATCGCGAAGGAGTGCAAGGCTTAAGGCCGTGCACGAGAGGCAGCACGAGCAACATGAGGCGTCGACATCTTATTCCCCCGGCGTTTCTGCTACGCCTCTTGATCTGTCATCATGCTCCTAGGGTCTTGGTGAATTGTGCCAAGACGCTCTGATTCAAAACATGGATCAGCAGACCATCGTGGACATCATGGTTTTCGCAGAGCAAATCAGTTCTCAAAAACTGCTGCAGGCAGGTGAGCGCCTGCAGTAGTCGCATCTGCTGCGAGGGGCCGGCTTCCGCCTGCAAGGCATTTCAGACTGATGGAGTGTGCGCAAGCACTATGACTTGGTGCTTCAGGGCAGACCTATCTACAACACACCAACGCGTGGACGTTGTGGCAAGCACTACGCGGCTCGGGATGTGCAGCGTCCCTCTCTATTCCCACGAGCCTGAGGCTGATGGAGTGCCCCCCGAGTGATGTGAAGCTGTGCTAATTGGGCTTTGCTTTGCCGGAGCCGCTTGCTGTCTTTTGAGGCTGCCGGACTCGTTCCGGGACTTATCTGTGTCGAGTTCGCAACACAGCGTCGCTCTTAAATGGTTTGAAAGCAGATACCCCCGTAGCGCGAAGTCGGCAAGCACTACAACCACCGCTGCACGCAGTTCTTTCATCTGCAGTTGCTTCTCCTCCTTCTGGTAGAGCCTGCATCCAGTGGTGCCTCGGAGACTCCTCACTGAAAGACACTCATTCTATCTGAAGATCCACTGTCCGGGGCGTAGGCTTTCCATGTCTTTTCGTCGACCACGAAAATGTAGAAGGCGAGACACCCCGAAATACCAGCGCAGAGGCCCCAGTAAGCCCTCATTCCTGAATGAAGAATGAGGTGGAGCCGAAGACAACTCCCGAGGTCGACTGTTTTCCCCTACCGTAGTATGCATATAGGGGAAGGCCGACGACTTGTGAGAGTCCAGCCAACCCAAAGAAGATTGCACTATTCAGACCCAGTGTAGATCCGAATTCGCTCGTGTCGACTCGTTTTGTCATCTGGGATGTGCCGCAGATGTACCTGGACGCACTATGATACGTGTGCTTACACTGTCAACCGAGCATCCCTTACAAAACTGCACCGCCACAGACTGAAAGAGTACGGGAGTGACGGCGCATTCTGGTTACGCTTTCATTCTAGGGATACGCTTACGGGGCGCGAGTAAAAGCAGAAGAATCACCGGCAGAGATGCAGGGCCGAGTGTCATCAAGCTGAGCGCTTCCGTCGTGAGGTGGCTGATCTGTGCACTGAAGTGTCTCCCTCGACGTACAGTAGGTAGCCGATCAAAGCAGCAGGTATTGAATATCTCTCGCAGGTAATATCACCTACAAGGACATACTACAGTTGCTCCTGTGCTGAAATAAGTTGATCGCTCACCGAAGCGCGCCGCAAGGGCGGGTGCCAGTAGGCCTGAGTGTAAACTCGCAACAGCGTCAAGAGACAACTCGGCATGTCGGAATACCCTCAGCGGCTGCATTGCTCAGTGCACGTTAACACGAGGGTGCCCAGCTTCTCTCGGCATCTCCTACCGAAAGTGACGACTCCAATCATTGTAATCAGATAATTTGTTTGAGGAGGCTGCGAAGTCCGGATTCCGAAGGAGTCAATCGATCCATAGGGTTGCTGGTTACCGTGAGCCCTAGAACAACATATCGGTATCTTAACTGAGGCGAGCACGTAAAACGCATTCTGTTACCAAACTGGTCAATTGCTACAGCTGTGAATGCGAACCGCGTCATTAGGATGCTACGGTAGAGGTGGTTCTTTGCATCCGTGTCCGGACAACTTGCGGTGCTTACGGGAACAGCCCGATGAGGAGGAGAATACAAATGGATCCTGTCCTCCTTATGATGTCGACCATTCTGGTCCACTCCTTCTTCATGATTTCAAGAGAGCCTGCAGTACTGAGGAGTCACGGCGAGGAGTGTGATTGCTCCAGAAAGTAGTTGTTTACCTTCTCTCTCCACTGTGTGCACCCGTGACCGCAGCTCGCTGAATCGGTCTGAGGCGCCGTTTTCTTTAAAAGAGACTCATGCTGAATCGTGGTAGACTCACCAAGTGCGAAAGTCGCGAAGCAGCCGCATATCTGGATGCCACCCGATACCAAGAGGGTACCACGGGGCCCTACCACGGCACTGACTAATGCCCCAATAAAGCCACCTAGTATCATGCCCAATCCGTAGGACAGGTTGAGATACGCGATGTACGGTGTCCTTCTGCTAATGTCGGTCTCGAAGCACACCAGGAGCAACGCGGCTTGGAACCCGTGCATGAAAAGTGCTGGCAGCTGGCTGACGAACAGCATCACCACATTGGCCGCGACCGCCATCTTCGATTTGCAGTTCAAATAGGTAGGTTTGTCACGTGACTCGGAAGCTTTTCCACCCTTACCAAGATATACATTGCCGCTGAGGAGCCCATTGCTAAAAGAAACCTGAAAACGAAAGGTTATTCTCAGTTTTGTTCTGTCTGCACGTGTCCTGTGCGCACGCGTTTCTGGGACCAATGAAGTCCGCCAGACGGCCGAACACGAGCGCGCCGACCAGCTGGAAAAGAGCGAACGCTCCTGGAAAGCGCGTCGTCTTTTTGTTGAGGGCTGCATCTAGATGGCCGGTGAGGCTTGCCTAGGACAAATCCATTGACCTGGATTGTGTCATAGAACATTCGCCATCTTTCGGATGCACGGAGAAGTTACCTGGACCGGTTGATTTAGCTCCAAAATGACATAGGGAAGAAGGGCAATCTTGACAGAAGCCACGCTATGCAAGCCGGCTGTGACAGTCAACGCTTCAACCGCGCACCTGTATTGTATATCCAATTGCGTAAATGATCAGGAGACCATGCCCGATCCCCACTGGAGTTTTCAGAAAATTCGTCGTCCATTCTGTGAGATTGAACAGCTTCGACTTCATTGCGACGATTGTATCTTCTCGACCCGACATCTTCACCTAAGAAAACTCGGGCAGTTTACGCTTGAAGCGGCAGGGGGGGCAGGCTAGCTATTTTACCGTACGGCTTGTGCCGGAGACGGAAGATGTGTCCACAAGCCGATCACGGGCTGTACATACACAGCGCCATCCAACCCATGCCGCCGCGCTGGGCGACGAAGTCAACGCGGACAGCTTTAACATAAAGGCTGGTCGATCAGATACCCGTCCCCGGCATCTCGGCCGTGTCACTCAGAGGTAACTTGTCGTACCGGCACTCCTTTGGCAATCCCAGGTCACAATCAAGAACTCCGGGATAAGACTCGTCGACTGTGCTCACGGCATGCTGGAGAATGGCGTGAGCTGGCATCCCATGTGATTTCTCTCTCATAATCCGATCTGCGCCAGCAAAGAGAAGTTCATTCGGAGTGACCTACAACATCACCGGCCTTGGCCTTCACTGATAGCTGGCCACGGATCTAACAGATCTGGTTCCGTCTTAGCAAGCGCAGTTCCCCCCCAGGCATTACGAAGAAACTTCCTACTCAGATTCACTGGCCAACAAAGCCGCTCCGTTCTGTGACGCTGCTAGTGTCTGCGAAGACCGGCACTTCTTTGAGCGAATCCCAACGTGTGCACCTCACTCACACTTTCGTCTCCTCGCTACATGATTGCCTAGGAGCTTCTGCGAAGGGAATGCGCTGCCTACAAGCACCCGCTTCCGGGGAGGCACTCGCACGCGAGTCGCGAAAATAGAGGGGGGGGGGAGAAGGAAGCATGGGCTCTGATACCAAAACCTCTACTGCGTACCCAGGGTGAACCGGAACAAACGGTGTCCGGGCATTCCACTCAGCACTCCCACAACCGGCTTCAGCAGAGGGAACACGCTCTTTTCTCTGTCGGGGTCGCATCTCTTGAGGTACTGCCCGTATGCCTGAGAAAGAAACGAAACAGCACACCCTCTCTGAAGCAGGTGTGCGCCTACCGTGTAATTCAGCACCCGTAGTTGCGGAGTTTGCTCGGGAATCTTACATGGAGCACGGATCGGCGGGACGTTGCACTGGGAGGACTGGAGCTCAAACCTGAAACGCACGTCGGCAACACGTCCAGCTGGGCACCCGTGACAGTGACCCTGACATCTACTCCGAAGTCTTTAGAGGCTTGCCTGACTCTGGCTCACCGTAAAACTCCGTGTCAACGCCAGCAAGGACACACGGATCGGCGGCGGCCGCGCGGCCGATCATGACACCTTTCAGGGGCTTGATGCTTTTGTCTTTCGTTACTCGCCGAAGCAGGGCGTCCGTTTCTGCAGTTCCATCGCTCCAGTTGCCTGCGACTAGATCTATGGCGTCTTTAACGGACTTGACTCCTCCATTCAGTGAAAAGTCCAGATCCGGGAACTGGTCACACAGGTAGTAGACCCTGCAGAATCCGAGACAGGCCGCTTACGTGGGACTCTTCTGCCGCCAGGCTCCCTGCATATGCGCCCACGAACGTGTGACAACGGGGGAGCGCGGCAGCTGCCTCCGATACTAACCTTTCGTACATCAAGGGCGGTACTGAACGGTTTTTCTTCGGGTCAACTCCCTAAAAAACAGCGAGACAATACATCTTCAGGTGTCCCTGGAAATTCCGCCATTAGCTGGGAGCATTCAAGGCGGTCCTGCTTGACACACACTGCAGAAACAGTGCATTCGCAGAAGCACGGACAAAATCACCCCTGCCCCTACAGTGCGAGTTCCAGCATGGTGCTGGCACTTCAGCGGTCACAACCATTCCTTTGTGTCCACAACTGAGTGCCAGTCAGCAAGATCATGCTCCTTAGCTCCTCCTGAGTGAGTCGCATTCGCGCGACTCTCCTCGGCCCCTTACGCACTTTGAGCCACGCTTTCCGGGCATGAATTATGAAGTGTCGACACCCGCCTGCGGAAACCGTCTACACCAAGAACAGCATTACAGCGAAACCGGGGACACGAAGAGCGTTCGGTCACGCTGCCTCATCGAAGAAAAAACCCAAGGCTGCAATCTAGGGCAATGCCATATGCAGAATAAGTGCACGACTTCAAAGCGACTCACTTGGATAAAATCATGCAGAAATTGATGAGATTCGCAGTGGTCGTAACCTATACGAGTCTTGACAGTAACTGGAATTTGTACTTCGCGGCCAATCCTGTGAACTATATCCCTCACAAGTGCTGCATCTTTCATTAACGCCGCACCGAAGCAGCCTGCAGCCGGACCCAAAAACCGCGGATATACAGACCATAGCTTATAAGACCTTGTCAATGAACGAGACGGTTGCCCAAAGAAGTGCAGCTCGACTTCCCGGCGGAAAAATCTCACCCTGGCTGACCACTCTACTGCTCGGACATCCGACATTCAGATTTATTTCATCGAAGCCCAGCGCTTCAACGTAGCGAGCTGCCGCAGCAAGTGTCTCAGGGTTTGACCCTCCTGGGAACTCAAGACCACAAAAGAACAAGTCGTTTAGTTAGCAGTGCTACCGCTGCAAGTGTTGGGAGGCCGCAGTCATACTCTACAGAAAGGAAAGAACGCACCGATGTGTTTTTTTGCTTCGACATGTGCTCAGGAAAAAATGCGGAAGCCAAGCCTAACGCTTTGCCTTGCAGACACTGTCGGTTGATTTTCTGAATGTTGACGAGCTTACCAAGCTGGCACACGACTGGATGCTCGATTTCTTGTAGGGCTAGGAGACACAGGACAACGCATGAGGGAACGCCGATTTTTCTACAACACCCGCTGCCGACTAAACAGGACCATCCCTCCTATGTCGTCCACAAATTCAACCTAATGGACTTACTCAAGTTCGTCTGCAGTTTAGCAGCATTGTGGAGTATGGCGCCGTCTGTAGCCATCTCAGTCCACAACTGCGCGTGGCGTGTAAAGCATCGCACGAGGTTCCTGAGTCAATGCGCTCACGCACACGGAGACTTCGCTCGAAACAGACTCGACACCCCGAAACCACCCTTGACTGGTTGAAAGCGCACGAGAGGGGAGTTCCTGGTCCCGGTGAGCCAGTTCGCGATACCTGTCTTCCAGAACCGACAAACTGACGCTCGTTTACCTGAAGTGAGTGTTGGTAATCGCCAGCATCGGAGCCACCGACACTATTGGCCCCTCTGATGGTCGGCAATGGTCCGCCTCCATAACTTCGCAGCGCTTGGAGCGGGGTACCCCTTCTGCTGAGACCGCTGCAATCAGGTGTGGACGGCGGTGTCCGTTGGGGGGCCGCCACCATGCCTGTGGAGCCGGGCACTCCGCCCGTCTTTGATGTTGCGTGGTGAGAGGCTTCGTGGGTGCCAGCTCTATTGGGCGGCGGAGGTTTCTTTTGTTACGTTGAAGACAAACTTTGGGGTGCCGCTCTACAGTCGTTTACCACATAGAGACAACAGCGTCAGCGTGGTTAAAAGGGACAGAAGCCCGCCTGATCGGTCTCATTGGGGGTGAAAACGAACTCAGATGTTGATGGCACCCAGTGAGCTTCGAGTGGACCACAACGCTCGAGCCGAGCTAGACGGCTGCATGCCGACGGCCACAATACTCGAGAAGAGTTTGCGATGAGTCGTCGCTAACTGCTTATACAAAGCCGATGTAAACAGAACGGACTAGCACACAAAGATCAACGGATACTAACGAGGCTAGCTTTATTTCAGGCACAACGGGAAGTCCGCCCGCGACGAGACGCTGGCCTCTTCCAGCCGGCCACTGCATGTGGCGTTTGACTTGAGTCGCATGCGCCGTGTGGGGTGCTCGGGCGAGATATGTTAATGACTTCTTCTAGACTAAGTAAAGGAAAAGCCACGTCGCGGCGGTGTTGGCTGTCTTGGCGTGTGAGTTCGTGCGTGCTCCGGTTTCTTCGCCGGTCCGTCCTCCGTGACGTGAGTTGGCGAATGCATCGCGCACACATTCCCGACGCCTGCTGGACTCCCTGTTGAGCGCATCTGTGCATGCTGCAAGGTTATCGTCCCACCTCGGGGACCGACAGAACTATTCTCAGCCTGGAAGCTTGGACACTTAGTTCTGTACTACATGAGCCCAGGTCACTTAAACGGCTGACCGTCCTGTTGCTGGCCTGGCCGCAAGTTACTTTGTGCCCGGGCCGCCACGCTGCTGCATTTTAATTTACCACCCATCTTCCACAGAGGGTGCAGGTACTGCAGATACGTTGATAATGGCACAGCAGAAGGCGATCAAGAAAGTCCAAGGCCAGGCCGTCAAGGGCCGGGCCAAGCGGTCCTTGTCTTTGCCTCCGGCTAAGCAGTCGTCGTGTTCGGGTAGTGAGGGCATGGGCAGTGGCAAGGTCCGTGACGTGACTGACAAGAAGCTGAAGATGAGAACGGGCGGATCCGACGATAGCAAACAAACTCGAGAGCCCTCGCTAGGGATCAAGCCAGTGGATCGACGGAAGCGTGTCATTACGGGGGAAGAAGTGTGCGGACAGGACTGTGGGGATCAAGGGGCCTTTTCAGACGGTGCCTCGTCAGGGGCAGTTGACAGCGGAAGCGAGGAAACTGGGGAATTTGCAAGCGGGGACAATTTCCTGCTTCAAAGTTCATCCGACGACGAAGGTGGAGCCGCCCCAGTCGAATCAGAGGTACTTCCTTCTCAAAACTTACTTTCTAAGCTCTTTGGCGAATGAAAGGAACTCCTTTATTTGGCTGGCACTGGAGACGTTCACTGTCGAGGTTCAGTAGCTCTGGCAAAGTGTTTGTGGTTGACCTGCACGCCAAGGGTAAATGACGACTGTTTTGCTGTTGGCTCTTAGGGCCATGCCATGTCACTGCAGTGCGCAGTCATCCCTTCAGCTCTTGGGTAGGCACGATTAGTTGGCAGGGTCGGGACAACGAGGGAAGTCATGGACACACGTGACAACCGTCCTGCGCGTGGCTGCTTTACAACGCGGGTCCCGGTTCTTGTTCCGTTCAGTAGATCTATTACGTCTTATTTGATAACAACTTGCGTAGGCTGGAGTGTCAGTCTCTCTTCGAGCCCGCGCCTTCCACACGCGCACCTGACACTTACCGGAGACCGCTCTGCACAACGTAAGGGCTGCCCGTAACCGGTTGTGACTCCAGCAAGTGGCGGCCTGGCCATTCTTCTGTCAGCCACGGCGGGAGCGGTGGGACTTGCAACCACAGGACAGCGGGAGGGCACGGCCACGGCACGCCCAGTGCTGGTTCTTGTCCGTGGGTTGTCGACGTGTGCGGTGTTTTGTCGTGGCTTTTTTCCAGAGCTCTGGAGTGGGTGAAACGGACGTCGACTGGGACGCGTCCGATTCTGACGCGGATGAAGCAGGCGGCGATGAGGCCCCTGTCCTCTCAAAGAAAAGACGGGGGATATACTCGGACGAAGCCGCCTCGGACGATGACGATGACCCCTCTAGTGAGGATTGGAGATCAAGGCGGATGTCGTGTCGTTTTTAACGGTTGTTGTCCACGAAGAACTGTTCACTGTGAAATGAGAGCCGTTTTTTGCCTTTTTCCAAGACACCTTGCATTGTGGTCTTGGCGCTCAACGGCAGAGGCAGTGAAGTCGCTGTCGGGAGTGAAGCAGTCTGCAACCCTTCAGCAAAACCCAGAACATCCTACATCTGATTGGGCCGTGCTAGGCTTGTTCACTCGCCGTCTATGAGGGGGACGGCGTAGTCGGCGCAGATGCAAGCGTATAAAACAGACTCATACTGAGACGCTGACATTGGCTCTCTTGTTCAGTGCAGCGTGTCGAAGAAGCAGTGTTACGTCGCGCAACGGGTTCAAACAAGAAGTCGTTCTTTCCGATCTTGTACTGGGTTTGCAGCGTCGCTTCACGTGACTGGACTGGCAGGGAAAGGCGTCAGTCTATCAGGGGGCGTGAGGCTAGATCCGTCTGCCATGGACTTGGCGGCAGTTAAACAGAGGATTGAAGGCACCCTCCAACGGCTTTCGAACTTCGCTCAGTTCCGTCAGGTTCAGGAGCTCAAGCGACGAAAACGACTCGAGGCGAAGCAAGGCGACGACACAGACGACGGCTTCATCACGAGACGCCAGCTGGTGGAGCAGCTGACTGCTGATGTGGTGACGTACTATCAGTATCGACCGGAGCTAGCAGAGTACTTTTTACAAGTATGGATGCTTATGTATATTCTGGCATGGTTCCGGCAGCACTCCAGATTGAGTCGCGCTGAACTCTGCCTGCAGGGGGACACGCGACCTCGACACAGGGCAGCTGGCTGGTGGAACCAACTCTGTGGCGGTGATTTCTGAAGCACACACGTCAGCACATCGCAATCAGCGCTCGACAGGGGCTGCAGCTTCCGCGTGTGGGTGACTGGGCGTTGGTCGTGACACTTCGGCGGGTCGCTGTCCTTGTCGTGACAGACTTTCTGATTCTGATGTGGCCACAGGCGCTGACAGCCTCTGCCGTCCGGTGAACGTAGCGACGACAGCTCGCTGTACCCAGGTTGTGATATTCCCAGGTCACGCGCACAGGCACGCGTGCGTGACACGGCTATTCAAGGAGCCTGTCTGCCAGGTTGGACCAGGCCCGAGTCACTTTCCAAGTGCTCTGAAAGAGGGACCTAGTTGCGAGGCCTGATAGTCGTCAGTTCGGCATCTTTCTTGGCTGTGGCGGATCCATGACTTGTCAAGATAATGCGTCTGCCGAGACTCTCCATGCCAACGTTTTGACATCGCCTGGTTTCTTGTTTCTCAGCTTTTCAGGCCGGCCGAGGCGTACGCATTCTTCGAGGCCAACGAGGAAAATCGTCCGATAACGCTGCGCACCAACTCCCTCAAAACAAGAAGGTAAGGGAGATCAGTTCCGTGCTGGAAGCGCTGTCTGCGAGCAGCCGTTGTCTGCCCTGGGAGCATCAAACCAGGCAAGCGGCGTTTGTGCCACGTCAGCTTCTGGCGCCTGCATCGAACTGATTAACACCCGGCTTCAGTACTCGCGTGCCATCTGAGTCGTTCAAGGGGCACGTCGCTTCTGGGTTGGTCTCCAAGGAGGCTTCTCACAGAGGCTATTGTATTGTGTGCGGATTACCCCGCGTGACAGCCACTGCTTGGATGTGATTGCCTCGCTGGGCTAGCCAAACTGTCGAGCTGTCACAAAGAGTGGCATTCCACTCCGTTGAATCCACTTCACCAGCGTATGTATGGGACGGCAGAACAAGTCAGACGTTCAGATCGCGAGGGAACCCAGACAGCGGTGGTTTGCTTCAACCTGCCGATCCATATTCCGTCTCTTCCCAGTGTTGCATTTCATAGGTGCGCGCGCGTGCTTATAAGCTGTCAAAGGGTGTGGCTTATTTAAAGGCGGCAGTTCGGGGTTAGTCCTGGCACGCTAGTAGAAGTTGATTCAGAGAGCTGATCAGTCTGTAAAAGCTGCTGAACACGTCACGCTTATCAGAGCAACGAACACTGTTAGGTCTTTCAGGACGAGTAAGGACAGAAAGGTGTACACCGGACGTCAACTACACCGGCATCAAGCCTCAGAGCAGCCACTGCGCGCTGTGTTTTTGCTGCATCAATACTGTCGGGCTTCCCTGTAGGCGCGATCTGGCAGCAGCTCTGATTGCCCGAGGTTGCAATGTTGATCCCCTCGGTGACTGGACAAAAGTTGGTCTGAAAGTGTATGACTCCAGTGTCCCCGTTGGCGCCACGCCAGAGTACCTTGCAGGGTTTTACATGCTTCAGTCAGCTGCCTCCCTCACGCCTGTGATGGCACTGGCACCACAGCCGGGTGAGTTGTGGCACGTAGCATTCCCCGATGTAAGACTCTCCGAAGTGTAGCTTGGTACAGTACGCTGAAGAGAATCTCAAAGTCAGGCTACCGTCACTCTCGATTTCAGTCTTGTTCAGAAGCAAATGGTGAAGGGAACTGTTGGAAACATCATTCTTCTCCACGGTGTGATTTCTCATCCTGGTGCTGATATTTGCCGTGCGCCAACCAAGGCCTCCCGCTTTGGGCCTTGGCTTGGTGAGCATGTTTACTTTTGTCAGTCCAACTTGCAGAGTGGTGTCTCCTTGAAAGTACAGGCGCCGCAGTTGGCCACGGATGGATCCTTCTCTGCACAGTCCTGTATCTGAGGCGGCCTGTGTTTAGAGCATTCAATGAGGCGCCCAGTGCAATACCGTGGTGCAGAGGGTATTCCGCGAGCCGTGGTAGAGCAGTGGATAGTAACAGAAATCTCCGAGGTGTACACGAGGTGAAAAGCACCCGGCGAATGGAGATCGATGCTCTGGGCTCGGAGGGCATCTGGCTCGGGAGTCTGCGCTGTTACCGCGTCTGTCAGGCGAGAAGGTCGTGGATATGGCGGCAGCTCCTGGCGGCAAGACAACGTACATTGCCCAGCTGATGAAGAACGAAGGAATTCTCTTTGCGAACGATCTCAAACGCGAACGCTGCACTTCGTTAATGGCAAACCTGCACAGGTAGGAGAGAGGTGCGCGCTTTGTCGTTGCTGTTTGAGATTTTCGGGAGCCCTGACCTGTTTGAGCCGGGTCTGGTCGGAGTGTGTAGCTACGGGAGCGGGACAGTGCGGGTCTCCGTCCAAAGAGCTTTTTTTTTTACTTCTGCGTCAATAGGGCAGTCCGGTTCCGGTTCGAAGGTAGATAAGCGAGACCAGGCCGCGCGCTGCTACAGAGCTAGTCATCCTCTGTTGGAAGTTGGCAACTTCTCCAGGCAGAGAGAGCCACGAAGCTAGACATGGAGGACTCGGAACCAAGATGTAGTCTGACACGCCTGGTCACGTTGCATGGCACCCCGACACTATAGCAATGAGAAGAGCGACCTGGAAGGCATGGCCGAGTGTTCTTTTCTACGTCAGCATGAAAACCTGAGCAGTACTGGATTTTCTCGGCCGCGGCTCTTTCCCATATGCAGGCTCGGCGTCACCAACTGTGTCGTTAGTTGCCTGGACGGCCGGATGCTTCCAACAGTTCTGCCTCTTGTGGACCGCGTATTACTCGACGCGCCTTGTACCGGCAGCGGCATCATATCTCGGGACTCCTCAATCAAGGTGAGGGGAGACGCAGAGAAAGCGAGATCGCGGAGAACAACTCGAGTTAGGTGCGAGTTCTTCGCGTCGCTGGCGCGCAGTTGGCCACCTCGGAGATACTTCAGGCGTGTCTACAAAAGGATATTCTTTCTATGATGCCGCACAAACGCCTTCCGGCAGAACAAGACCGTGGCTTGGTGCCGCTTGTAGCTCGTTCGTCTTGAGCCCCGAGGCTACTGCTGTGTCAGATCATTCTCATAGACTTCCTGAGCCATGTAAAAACAGCGAATTGCTGCGTCGCCTTTCATGGGAATCGAGGAGTGAAGTTTTGTACTAATCATTTGCTGTGTAAGCTAATCGAGGGATCTCCCAGCGTCTTCAGGGCGGTCACCCTTGTGGGGTTCCGCTCTTAGCACACACTGGTGGACTAGAGCACCACATCAGTGCTTTGCTGTGATACTCTGCGTGACCCGGTGCCTGCAGTTTTCTGTTTTCTTTACAAAGCTCCCGGCATCTGACAGAGCATTTCGGTGCTGCGCAACTTCAAGAGAGGTTAACTGCGTTGTGTAAACGAGAAACCGGATACTTGCAGTTATGGTCGTGACAACGTCCCACGGGCTTTCTGCCCGCTGACTGTCAGGCCAAGCGTTCATTGGCAGGCTCCGTTCTTTGGGACTGACACGGTGCGGCATGCGCTTGGTGAACTTGCAGGTGAAAAGGACTCCAGCAGATTTTGCGGACCATTCGAAATTACAGAAGCAGCTGCTTTGCGCAGCTGTCGACGCGGTGGACGCAGAATCGCCCACCGGAGGCTTTGTCGTTTACTCGACGTGCAGGTCAGCTTCTCAGACCGGGCGCCACCAGCAGGTTTTCTGGCTGGCAGTTACTACAGTCCTAGCCACTTTGTCAGTTGTCTGCGAGAGAAGTGATTCACACGGGAGAGGGAGCTCGCCGAACGATCCCAGGAGTTGTCGTCCTTGACCATTGCCATCGGCTCACCGGCGTGTAGCAGAAAATCCTTTGACTCGATATGAGTTTGCGCTCTCTCGGGCACGACGGCGCTGGATCCATGGATTGCAGATGCGAGAGTTGTCGGCAAGTGGGCGACTGCTGAACATTTGCTCGGCATCAAATGCAGTGGTTCTGCGAATTTCGTGCGTGCAGCGTTTCGGTGGAGGAGAACGAGGATGTCGTCGACTACATGCTCTCTGCGAGGCACGTCAAACTCGTACCTCTCGGTAGGGTCACTTTTAGGGTTTGGGGGCAAACAAGTGCACCGTGTCCTGCAGCTCGCGGTAAGGCACCGCGAAGAGGGGAGTTGTGGTAAAAGTCGAGCTCTCGGAGAGGCCGTCGGACCACGTTTGTCCGAGGTCGGACAAATGTGGTCCGAGGGCCTAGGTTCCTCAAAGAGAACGCATACGTCTCTTTACCTGCGGCCTGGCCAACACGAATCCTTAGGCGACATGCGGCAGCTGCCGCATTGTCGCAACCAAGTGCAAGGACGGATTTGACTGCGTTAGGCCGAGTGGATCTATTTCTGATTGCCTGATGGTACAGATTTTACTCTGCCCATCGGAGGAGAGGCCTGGAGTGGTTACCCGGTCATAACGGCCTCTTCCCTCATGCGCAGTCAGACGACAACTCATGAGTGAGCCAGCCCGGAAGCATGGCGTCGGTCCAGACGCACCGAGGACCGGCGGATTTTCCACTGGTTAGAACTGTCGATGCGCTGGTGTGTTGTTCCAGGCTTGGATATTGGAGTGCCCGGTCTAAGCAGGTTCCGAGGCCGACAATTTCACCCGTCGGTACCCTTATGCACTCGCCGTTTCTATCCTCATGTAAATAACTTCGACGGGTTCTTTCTGGCCAAGTTCAAGAAGCTTTCCAATAAGAAGCCAGAGCGTACAAAGAAAGACAGGCGCAAGCATAACCCCTTCGTGAAAGTAAGCTGCAAGTGTGTTGTACAACTTTACTGTCCAGGAGTGCGTGAGCAAGCACCGTCGTTGTGCAGGTATGACATTGGTTCGGTAGGAAGGGAGGGAGCGCCCTCTTTAGCACAGGTAGTCCGAAGCCAAAACCCTGGAATGCCAAATCGGGGTACCACCCTAGACCACCCAGAGTTTCTGAACATCATGAAGAACGCGGACCACAACAGGTTCCGTCAGTGCACCAAACGCTCGCAGGTACACTTCAAGTGTATCCGGTGTTTTCTTTTGCGCCGCGAGTATTCGAACAGCAGCGCAGAGCAACACTTTTCACAAGGACAAAGCTGCGAGGACAGCTGAACAAAGTGGGAAATTTACTTACGTATCTGATTCTATAGGAAGCAAAGACGCTGAGTTTCCCGGTGTTGAACTCTTTTTATATGTTGTGCGTGGCTCTTAGTGTCGGTCTCCTGTTCGTGGCAGGTATGGAATACAGAGCACTGGGTACCAGAGTGCACTGACAAACTGCTGCCCTTCGAGTCCGAGACCGGAGAGCAGTCGAACAGCTCTCCAGAAAGTCGAAGGAAAAATCGGTCAGAATCAACAACTGTATCAGACCCCGCGGTGGCCGGGAGTGGCAAAGGAAAAGAACACCGTGGCCGTAGAAAACTCGCTAGTTCCGGAACTGATGAGACCGCGACACGCGGTGTTTCTCCTGCTGCCAGCATGGTACATGACCCGAAGCGCCGACCTCGAGAGAAGACGGGGAAAGGGAGCCCACGCCGAGAAAGCTACGCGAAGGAGACTGACATTTCCAGGAATGGCCACGGAGGTGATCAGTGTGTCGTAGAAGAGAAATTAGCTGGCTGCGAACGCTCGAGCGTCAAGAAGCGGATGGAACCTAAGATGAAAAAGCGGAAACCTCTAGCAAAATGAAGCGCTGGAGAAAAGCGTACTCTCGCACGGGTGCCGGTCATGGGTTTGCAGTGTGTGTGACTCCGTGAGCCTGAGAGATGTGCATATGCAGAGGGTGGCAGATTGCGTGTTGTCATAGCCTCACAGTCGCTCCGCACAGTGAAGTCGCCTGCGGTAGTCGTCTGAGCACCGCTTGTAGGCGGGAAAGGATATTCCGGTATGCGGCTAAAAGGCCTCAGACTTCGTGGCGGCCTGTCTTTCAGAGACTGTTAGTCTGCTGTGGAGTAGAACATAAAGCGTCTTGTCGGCATAACGGTAGCGGCGACCCGGAGACGCAAACTGAGATCAACGCCATCGCAGCTGAACGTCCTCTACTCGTGTTGTCCGACCACCCCGAAGAATGGTGGGCAGGAATGACTGTAGATGAATACAAAAGCACAAAAATCGCGTCCGGTTGTGTGTGCGTCCGGGGGGGGCAGCTTCAGGATTTCACCACTAGAGCTGGCCGAGAACAATGTGCTACCTGGCCAGTGCGCACGAAGGGAACTCTGGTGGCGCTCCTTAAGGTAGGACCTCATAAGCTAACTAACAGAATGCTGCTAGGAGCCGCCCACAAATCTACGTTCCTTGTGGCGTAGTTACTTGGTACGACTTTGAGGTACAATAGGCGAAGTACCGGTATGGAATCTCGCATAGCCTGCCCCGAGAAGCAAGGACTGGCGTGCAGAACAACCGGTTCGGCTGTCATAGCCGTTCAGAGTACCCGGAGACCATTCTGCGACACTGCCACGAAGTAAGGGGGTTGTCGAAGTCAACACAGGAGTCGGACTGCAATTGTAGCCGCACTCTGCACGATCACGGCGGCTCAGTTCATATCCCATCCTGTACGGTCGCGAGTACCGAAGTATCGCGCTTCCAGCAGGGCCGTAGGGGGGGGGGGGCAAGTACAGCAAGCCAGCTGTAAAAGGAAAGACACGACCTCGCTTGACTG